>NC_136429.1:504396473-504636473 GCF_052849685.1 Lactuca virosa
AGGAATGTCCTCATCTCGGACTTTGAGTTGGTGATAACCGGATCTCGTATCTATCTTTGAAAAGTAACTAGCTCCTTGAAGCTGGTCAAACAGATCATCGATTCGTGGAAGTGGATACCGGTTTTTGATGGTGAGTTTGTTTAATTCCCTATAGTCGATGTACATCCTGAAGGATCCGTCTTTCTTTTTAACGAAAAGAACCGGAGCTCCCCATGGTGAGAAGCTGGGTCTGATGAATCCTTTATCCAGGAGTTTGCTTAGTTGGCTTGATAATTCTTGCATTTTAGCAGGGGCCAACCTATAGGGTGATTTGGCTATTGGGGTGGCTCCAGGCACTAGGTCGATTCAGAATTCGGTTTGTCGTTTTGGGGGTATTCCCGGAAGATCTTCTGGAAACACGTCCGGGAAGTCACACGCCACTGGGATGTTGTGAATGCTCGCTTCCTCTTTGGTTTTATCCACCACATGCGCAAGGAATGCGTAGTTATTCTTTTGTAGACACTTTTGTGCCTTGATACATGAGATAAGGCGAAGGTTTGCACCGGGTTTATCTCCGTAGATTATTAGGGTTTCTTGATTAGGAAGATGAAGGCGAACGGCCTTCTCATGACACATAATATCGGCATGATGGGGGCTTAACCAATCCATGCCGATGATCACATCAAAACTCCTAATATTTATAGGCATTAAGTTTATTTGGAAGGTGTAATTGTTTAGTGCTAACGTACATCCTATATAGATATCTTCTGTTGTTTCTGATTTGCCATTAGCCATTTCCACCGTAAAGGCTTCGTTGAGCTTCTGGGGTTGTTGATTTAGCAAGTGTTTGAATTTATTACTAACAAAACTTCGTTCCGCCCCACTATCAAATAGGATGCATGCATACGAGTTGTTAAGTAGGAACGTACCGGTGACAATGGCTGGGTCCTGCACTGCTTCACCCTGACCCATTGTCAGCACTCTCCCTGTTGCTCCTGCCCCTTGATTGTTCGCGTTGGGGCAGTTTCGCCTAAAATGCCTGGTCTTCCCACATCCGTAACAGGTATAGCTGGCTCCAACATTGGTGTTGTTGTTATTGTTGTTGTTGTTGTTGTTGTTGTTGTTGTTGTTGTTGTTGTTGTTTGTCATCTGGTTCTGTGGGAGCTGAGTTCTACAATACTTTGCTGTATGGCCCTTCCGGTTGTACCTTGTGCAACTCATCTCTCTGCACTCTCCATGATGGTGGAAGTTGCATTTATTACACTTGGGAAGATTTCCTGAATACTGCTTTGAAGCATTTGGCGTGGATGAGGCTGGAGCATGTGGTGTGGTGGTAGCTTGTGTTGCAGCATGGAAAGACACCGTTTGTTGCTTCTTAGACGATTCTGAGTTTTTCTTTCCCTTTCTCTTGTTGTTTCTCCCCTTCTTGTTCTCTTCTTCCTTCTTAACCTCCGCTTCCACTGTTTTGGCACCCTTCTTATTGTCATTATCATACAGTTTCTTGGCCAGTCTCTTGGCGCTATCAAACGTCTCAGGGTTTGCCGCAATGACATTCCCTTGGATGGGTGCAGTCAATCCCCAGATAAACCTCTCAATCTTTTTCCCTTCCAAGGTGATCATTCCGGGACACAGAAGAGCTAGCTCGCTAAACCGGGATATGTATGCGTCGATATTGAAGTTTTGGAGCATGAGGTTCCACAACTCTAGTTCCATATTCTGAATCTCACCTCTAGGACAGTATTCCGCTAACATCATCTCCTTCAGCTCTTCCCAGGGCATCGCGTTCGCCACCAGAAGTGTGATGGCCTCTACGTGGCCATTCCACCAGGAGAGATCTTGGTCAATGAACGTGTAGGCTGCGAACTTGACCTTACACTCATCCGGACATCCACAAATTTCGAAGACGGATTTTATCTTCTCGATCCATCTCTTCAGGGCTATTACGCCTCCTGTCCCATTAAAGGTCCGAGGTTTGGCGTTGGTAAAGTCCTTGTAGGTGCACGATCGTGCGGCTCTGTGGTTTGTCCCTTGATTGGTGCTTTCGGCTCCCTGACCGTTGCCTTCTCTGTTGTTTCCATTGCGAATCTGTGCAAGTGCAGCAGTGACCGCAGCGGACATTGCTGCCTGGAATGCAACCGAGTTTATCTCAGGTGGGGTCGGTGTCGCGTTGTTTCCACGGTTGGGTCTTTGAGGCATCTTTCTGTCATGGAATGGAAAGATGTTGAGTGCCTATTGTTTTTGCGAGTTTGTGATCCTATAGACTAGGGGTATAGTGTGTGTATTTAAGTAATTTCATGCATTAGCATAAAACAAGAAAAATAAAACACATAGCAGATGACAACGACATGATAAAACATAAAGCATTTTCCTTAATACTAATAGTTTTGATACATGAAAATTTGCCAGAAGGCATACAGTACATGAGGAAAATATAAAATCCGGTAACATAATGACTCTATGAGTAGTGTGATCACTTAAACATAGAGTCGATAGTACATAGCATAGTACGCCTAAGAGAAACCTAATACTAACGATAGATACTTCTGGTCCTAGTCACGGTGGGATGTGCCAGGAGGTGGTGCTGAGGAAGTGGATGCTCCCTGAAGGCGAGCCACCTGTCGCTCCACGTCTCGAAGTCGACTCTCCCACCTCACCTGCCTCATGTGGAACTCCCGAATAACCTCTCGTGTTTCCTGCTCCGCCCACTTAACCCTAGTCCGCATCTGGTGCATCTGATCGGCGGTGCTCTGAGTCAGATCACCAGTGTCCCTCAATCGTCTCACCATGAGTGGAAGTGCTCGGTCAGCCGGTCCTCCATCCCTCAAGTCATAGAACTCTCGAGCCATGCCAAATGGGGGTCGCTGTCCCTGTTGTCTGCTCCATCTCCAAATGTCGATACCCCAGGGAGGTGTAGGGCCGTTAGGGCCCATTCGGTGAGCTGGCACCCTCACTGGGTATGGTGGGTTGATAACTACGGACTCAGTGTCTGAATCATCATCGCTGTCGTCACCAGACTCTTCTTCACCATCGTCTGCCACGGGTTCCGTAGGTCCTTCTTCAATTTCTTCTTCCTCTTCCTCAGGGTCCTCTTCAAGCTCCTCTTCAGGTTCCTCTAGCCATCCGTTATTTCCCTGATTGGGAAAGTAGGGATCTCCAGGGTGGTGGAAACCAACCATACTGACTGCACGAGAGTGCGTAAATAAATCACGTTTTGATTATCCTTATAGTATATTTGTAGTTATTTAGGTTTGAATTCCCTAGAGTTTTTGGAGAGTAAGGTAGGCTTTTGGATTTATTTCCCGCTATGATTACTCCCGAACACATGTTGGTCGTATTCTGAATAAATATAGTTGATCAGGCTGTATTTATCTCTAATATGACTACATAACTGCCCAGGTTTAATCATAGTGTTCAATTTCCTCCATAAGCGTTTATTAGATGTTGTTAGATTATTATCCTAGTATGCTCACATAAGTGTGAAATTTTTGTTTTGTTCAGAGTTATTTAGTCCCATTGTGTTTATAGTTGCATATCATGTATGGTTAGATATGTTAGTTCACTATAAACATTGCTCTGATACCAACCTGTCACACCCCCGAACCAGACGACGGAAACGTCCGGGGGCTCGTGTGACTAACCATTGAATAATCATCACAATGAATATACATGAATCATAACACGATCATCACCAACATTACATAATACAACTAGCATTGTTTACATCAAGTACATTGTTAAAATACATAAGTTCAAATTGTTAAAAGTACGATAAGTGTTGTTACATAAAACAAAACCATACACACTTGCAAATCTTCTAGCTTAACGATTACCTGAGAATACAAGTTATTTTGAAAATGGTCAACATATATAATGTTGGTGAGTTCATAAGTATGTTTGAGTAAAAGTCTTTGTATCTTTCATAAAAACCCAGAAAATCCGATATTTTCTGTAAAATGTCTGAAAATGTTGTGAAAATCAAGTATAAATGCATGTGTGAATTTCATAGTTATAGCTTATAAGAGAGTAGTTTAGATTCATTGTATTGTGAATAAATGATAAATGTATATGAATAATTTCCCCAGAATATCCGATATTTTCTGTTTTATATCAACGTCTCGATTCTTGTATTGTTAAATAAGTCGTTTTGCATTGACACATTCGAAGAGCTTATCTTCGAAAGTTTACTTTTGGTATTGAATCCCTATATGAGCCGTTATAACCATGCATGATAATGACTAGGTCGCCTGTCTTGGTATTTTTCCAAATGCCGGTCTTGCTAAGGATGTTGTCGCCCTAGACTGGCCTAGTCTAGCTGTAGCGAACAACTAAAGCGTGGGGGGTCACCCCATATATATCTATACACAAACTCCCGTTTTCCTACCAGGAAACTCTGATTATAACTACAGGCTATGATTGTACACTCAGAGGTGCCAACCGACATGTCTCACTAGATTCTCAACCCCTTTTTGTATTATGTTTAATGTTTACGTATAAGTGGTATGTTTTTGTATTCGAAAGGTACATATATAGGTATACGACATTTAATGATTACACAAAGGTATAGTTACGGCATACTAACATGTGAAGTTTCCATCCCAAGCCCTATTAGCATGTAATTAGACCACAAAGGCCCAATAACATGTAAAAAGGTAATTTAGGCCCAATAACATGTAAAAGGGTAATTTAGGCCGAATAGGCATGTAAATGGGTCACAAAAGCCCAATAAACATGTAATCCATAACTTAGGCCCAAATTAACATGTAAGTGGGTCGCGAGACCCAATAAACATGTCATGGAAAACATTCAGCTCAATATACACTTAATTGGGCCCTTAGGGCCCAATGGCCAAGTAATGTGAATATTAAGCCCAATAAATAGTTATCAACGTATTTCGTTCGTTTGTTTTATTCTGTTGTTTGTTTTAGCTTGAGGTTTACTAGATTGATGGTAAGAAGCTTTCATTTTGTAAAAATGACATTTTTGGCCAATAATCCTCCAATTTTTAATTAAGGCCCAAAGTTTTGTAAAAATGACACTTTAGTCCATAATTTATAAAAAGTTGTAATTTTGTCCCAAATGTTTGGAATTTCATGGATTTAGCCCAAAAGGCTATATTTTCACATTTAGAACCCTGTTTTGCAGAAAAGTACATTTTCAGCCCCTTGTTTGTAAAAATTTACACTTTCGGCCCAATTTTGGAAGATTTTAAATTTTTGGTCCAATTTGAAAATAAATGTTGTTTTCACCCCTAAATTTGGTTTATTTACATTTATGACTCAAACTTTGGCCAAATAACATTTTTAAACCCCAAAACTTCATTTTTTTTCGCAAATTGGGCCCAAGACCGTGAGGCCCACAGGTTTTGGCCCATTAAGCTCAAATTTGCATTTTTGGCCCTTTTTAAAGTATGTTTAACATAAAAAAACCTTTTTACACATGTAGGACCTGTTTGGCCCTTATAAAAACATAAATGCCACTTTTTGCCCTTATCTTTTGTTTTCTTGACAATTTTGACCTTTAACAAGGTTTTTGTTGAAATCTTTTGTATCTTAAACATGTAATCACTTTTGGCTTGATAATATGATGTATATAATGTCATAGTTCATAGATATTTGCTAAATAATACTTAAAATTTCGAGATTCACTAAGATCTAACACATTTTTACCAAATAAACTAAGAATTCACACAAAACATGCATATAAAACATAGATCTACATATTTTACTTGCATTCTCCCCCAAAAATCATATGAAAACCGAAAACAAGGGGTTATGAACTCACCTTTGCTTGATGTTTCGGTTTTTGAAGAAGAAGTGCAAAGGATTTTTGGTCTTAGCACACCTTTGTTGTGAATCTCGAGTTTATGAAGCTTCAAAGGTGTGATCATGGAATAAAAACCATGTAAGAAGGAGTTTTTCATGTTAAGATGAAAGAAGATACTTGTGTTTGACAATAACTTACCAAAGATTTGAATGACTTGATGAAGATCCGTAGAACCCTAGCAAATTTTTGAGATCTTGGAGGAAGGAAGAGGATGATTTTTAGAGAAGTTTGGAGAGAATTTTTGAGTGGGTGTGTGTGTGTGTGTGTTTGGCTCTCGGCCGAAGGTAGAAGAAGACAGGGGAAGAGAGGTGGTGAGGTGACTAGCATAGATGTATGGGAGATCTTAACATTGATACATGTTGGGCAATATAGAGGTGGCACCTCCAAAGTCAACCCCCCCACATTTCACATCTCTTTTTTTGACATGGGCCGAGATTTTGGGCCAAGAAGAAAGGGTGAAGTGGTTTGGGCCCATTAACTTTAGTTAGGATCTTTGGATCCTAAACATAAAAATTTTCGGCTCATTAGGCCCTTGGAAGCATTCACGGCCCAAATAGAATAAAAGAATGGGCTTTTGGCTCACTAAGGTTAATTGGATTAGTTATGGCCCAATAAGGCCCATTAGGGTTAGAATGAACCATTCAAGACCCAAATGGTCCAAAATATTTTAGATTTATGAATTTGGTCCAAATAAGATTCAATTAGGGCTTCTAAGTCCAATAAAGTTGAATTGGGTGCTTATTGGCCCATTAGGCCCAATAAGGAAATCCTAGTCCAATATGGACTTAAACCATGGATCTTAGGGCTTCAGACTCTTTGGTGAACATGAATGGTGAATCTAATGAGCATTGAGTGAGATTTACTTAGAGTATATGCTTTGTAACATCAAAAATTTCGAGTCCAAAAATTTCATTTTAATTAACGGATTATAAAACATTCATAAGAAAACTGTGTAACAATGTATCATTTTGTGAATCAATGTACCATGTTTGAAAACCCAAAACATATAATAGCAACATGTTAGAGTACAATCCTAGAATATCTCAAGTGCGGAAAATCAATGCGTGTGTGTATGATGTGCCGCTACTGCGCCAGCTCTTTCCCCTTCACTGAAGAGGTACCTGAAACCAAAACTGTAAACTGTAAGCACGAAGCTTAGTGAGTTCCCCCATCGTACCATGCATATACAATACATACTGTCAGGCAGTTCTGGGGTGCCTGACTACCCAGGCCAAGCCATTCTGGGGTGCTTGACTTACCCAGGTCAAGCCATTCTGGGGTGCTTGACGTACCCATCGGTCTGTTTCACCCGACTACCGGGGACTATTTCACCCCTACCACTACCACATAACACACATATGCTGCCAAGCAATTATGGGGTGCCTGACTACCCAGGTCAAGCCATTCTGGGGTGCTTGACTTACACGTCGGTCCTTACGACCGACATCCGAGGACTATTTCACCTCCTACTACTACCACATAATATCATAGCATGAATATACTGTCAGGCAATACTGGGGTGCCCGACCTACCCTTCGGTCCTAACGACCGAACTTGGGGACTATTCTCCCCCTACTAACACTATCACATATAACACATAACATATCATGCTAGCACATAAACATATCAGGTAGCAGCAACCCTAGATGAATGTCACAAAGACAATCATCTAACATACAACTCCTACTGGTGGGCCAGCATTGTGGCCGTAGACCCACCGCTACTGAAAGGTAACTCACCTCAAACGAGTAGCTGCTGATAATCTGTGCGGGAAATCTCTGACTGCTGCTGCTCCGGAAATCCTCCGGCTATAATCCCTACAAAACACTTAATCAGAATCTGATATCTACCCTTAGGGTAAAATGACTATTTTACCCCAGACCAAGTCCAAGTCAAAGTCAAAGTCAACTTCCAGTTGACCCGAATCGCTGAGTTGGGTCGTGAACTCGTCGAGTCCCTATTTCCTTAACTGTCCTCATCCACGTCCCTACTCGTCGAGTTTAGCAACGACTCGACGAGTTCTCCTTCTAACACAACCTCGGATGAACCTTCTTCCGACTCGCCGAGCGGTATGAACACTCGTCGAGTCCATCTTCATCCTAAGAACACATCCTGTCCTCGACTCGCCGAATTGTATGAACAACTCGTCGAGCTCATCTTCAAGAGTTGGGAGATTGCCTTGGACTCGCCGAGTCCTATGAACTCCAGGACTATGGCTTATCCCAATACGTTTGGGTCACTCCCTTGGATCTTCTAAAACCTTTCTTTCACTCAACTGGTTCCCACGAACCATAACAGAAAAGGGGAGTCTAACCTTGGACTCGCCGAGTCCCAAGAACGACTCGCCGAGTCGATGCAGTCCAAGTCTTATTTCTTCGATTTCTGGAGTGCAACTCTTGTCCAAATGATAGATCTAGGTCCCTAAACTCAATCTAGCATGTAAAGTTACAAACTTTACGTGCATGCATGGGACTTTGAGCCTAAAATGCCCAAAAAGAAGCTCTTAAGATGCATGGGGCCTTCCATGGGTGCAAAAGCAACCCCTAACTGCCTTGTGACCCTTCCATGGACCTAGATCCGAAGCCTCAACCCCCAACCATGCTTGCAATCATGGTTGGCTACCAAGAATGACTTATAAAAGCCCTAAATCTCCCCTAAAAGGGATCTAACAAAAGAACAAGCAAGGTATAGACTTTATACCTTCTGAGAACAACAAATGATGCACCAAACTCGAATCCTTTAGTCTCCTCTTGATCCTTCTATGCTCTTCCTTCTTCCTTGTGATCAAAATCCACAAAATCACTCAAAAGCCTTTAATCTTGCACCAAAACACTTAGGGTTTGCTAAGGAGGGTTTCTGGGAGCAATAAGGACAAGTGGGGGCTGAATGAGATGATTAAATAGGGTGCAAACCCTCAGATTAGGGTTTTTGTCCAGACAGAGCCTACTCGTCGAGTCCAGGATTTGACTCGACGAGTCCCATACTTAAACCCCGCGTTCTAACCCGCTTCCACTCGGCGAGTTGGGCCATCAACTCGCCGAGTCCCAGGCCAAAAATGTAAAATTACATAAATGAAATACATACCAGGAACCAGGTGCTACAAATCTCCCCCACTTATTTCAGACTTCGTCCTCGAAGTCTGCTGCTCGCTCCTGAAAAAGCTCCGGATAATGCTCCATCATCTCATCCACCGGCTCCCAAGTCCATTCCGAGCCCTTCCGGTGCTGCCATTGTACCTTCACGAGCTCCACCCTCTTGCTCCTCAGATCCTTCGACTTCCGGTCGAGGATTGCTTCAGGTCGCTCGATGTAGTTCAGGCTGTCATTGACCTGAATGTCCTCTAAAGGTACCACTGCTGAGTCGTCCACCAGGCACTTCCGCAGCTGGGAGATATGGAAAGTACTGTGGATCTGGCTGAGTTCGGCTGGCAGATCCAACCTGTACGCTAGCTTGCCCACCCGGGCTAAAACCCTGAACGGTCCAATGTACCTGGGGCCTAATTTGCCCCGTTTCCTGAATCGGATGACGCCTTTCCATGGCGACACCTTCAGGAGAACCATATCCCCGACCTGGAACTCCAGGTCTGATCGGCGCTTGTCGGCATAACTTTTCTGCCGACTCTGAGCAGTCTGAAGCCTGCTCCGGACCTGCTGAATCCTCTCCGTCGTCTTGAGCACCACTTCGGTGCTCCCCATGACCCTCTGGCCAACCTCGCCCCAGCATATCGGGGTCCTGCACTTCCTCCCATACAACATCTCGAAGGTAGGACGATCGATACTCGCGTGATAGCTATTGTTATACGAGAACTCAGCCAATGGGAGGTAGGTATCCCAGCTACCACCGAAGTCTAGCACACATGCCCGCAGCATATCCTCCAAAGTCTGGATGGTCCGCTCGCTCTGACCATCCGTCTGCGGGTGAAATGCGGTGCTAAAGTGCAGACGAGTACCCAACTCTTCATGAAACTTCTTCCAAAACCTGGAAGTGAACCGCACATCCCTGTCTGAAATCACCGAAACTGGCACCCCGTGCCGCGCCACCACCTCCCTGATGTAGATGTCGGCCAACTTCTCGGCCGAGATGCTCTCCTGAACTTGAATAAAATGGGCGCTCTTGGTCAATCGGTCGACGATGACCCAAATCGAATCCACTCCCTGCGCGGTCCTGGGAAGCTTTGTGATAAAATCCATCGTGATGTCTTCCGACTTCCACAGCGGGATATCCAACGGCTGCATCTTGCCGTGTGGTCTCTGATGCTCGGCCTTGACCTTCCTGCAGGTCAAGCACCGCTCCACATACCATGCCACATCCCGCTTCATGCAGGGCCACCAATAGTCCAGACGAAGATCCCTATACATCTTCGTCGCCCCAGGATGAATGGAGAATCAAGATTTGTGCGCCTCCTCCATCAGAACCTGGCGCACACCCCCGTGGTACGGCCCCCATACCCTGCGGTGGAGGGTCAACAGCCCTCGGCTATCATAATCGAAGGAGGAAACCTGGCCTACAATCCGCTCACTCTTCCGATGTTCCTCCTTCATGGCCTCCTGCTGGGCCTCTCAAATCTACTCCAACAGTGGAGTAACCACGGTCATCCTCATGCAGGTATCCCTGATCGGTGCTGCCTTGCGGCTAAGCGCGTTAGCCACAACGTTGGCCTTCCCCGGGTGGTAGAGGATCTCATAATCATAATCCTTTACCACATCAAGCCACCGACGTTGCCTCATATTTAGATTTGGCTGGTCCATGAGATACCTCAGGCTCTTATGCTCCGTGTAAATGGTACAACGGACCCCATAGAGATAATGACGCCAAATCTTGAGGGCGAATACAACAGCCCCCAGCTCCAAATCATGCGTCGGGTAGTTCGCCTCGTGAGGCTTTAGCTGCCTCAAAGCATAGGCGATGACATGCCCTCTCTGCATCAATACCGCGCCCAAACCTGATATAGACGCGTCGCAGTACACAACAAAATCCTCTACGCCCTCTGGCAGGGCTAAGATCGGCGCCTCGCACAACCTCTGCCTCAGTGTCTCAAATGTTGCCTACTGCTCAGGTCCCCAAAGAAAGACTACGACCTTCTTCGTCAGCCGCGTCAAGGGTACGGCTATCTTGGAGAAATCCTGGATGAATCTCCGATAGTAGCCGGCTAATCCCAGGAAACTCCGAATCTTAGATGGAGACTTCAGAACCTCCCATCTCATCACGGCCTCCACCTTGGCCGGGTCAACCAGAATACCGTTCTGGTTGACAAGGTGCCCAAGAAACTGCACCTCGCGCAACCAGAACTCACACTTGGAGAACTTGGCGTACAAGCTCTCTCTCCTCAGAGTATCCAAAACCTCTCGCAGATGCTCCTCATGCTGCTCCCGCATCTTGGAATAGACCAAGATGTCGTCAATGAAAACTATGACGAACCGATCCAGCATCGGTCTACACACGCGGTTCATGAGGTCCATGAACGCGGCATGAGCATTGGTGAGCCCGGAAGGCATCACCACGAACTCATAGTGGCCATAGCGCGTCCGGAACGCAGTCTTCTGTACATCCTCCTCTATGACCCTCATCTGATGATATCCTGATCGCAGATCAATCTTGGAGAACCAAGATGCTCCCTGTAGCTGGTCAAAGAGGTCATCAATCCTCGGGAGTGGGTAACGGTTCTTCACCGTCACCTTGTTCAGCTCCCTATAATCTATACACATCCGATGCGACCCGTCCTTCTTCTTCACAAACAGAATTGGGGCTCCCCAAGGTGAACTGCTCGGTCTAATGAATCCCTTGTCTAACAGCTCCTGCAGCTGTGTAGACAACTCCTGCATCTCAGGAGGAGCCAGCCGGTACGGTGCCTTGGCTATCGGAGCCGCACCAGGGACTAGGTCGATCCTGAACTCCACCTGTCGCTCTGGAGGTATCCCAGGAAGCTCCTCTGGGAACACATCTGCGTAGTCTCGCACCACCGGAACGTCACTCACTGTCGCCTTTCCCGCCTCCCGGGTATCCATGACATAGGCGACATATCCTGCGCAACCCTGCTGAAGGTAACGCCTAGCCCTTGCTGCCGAACATAAAGTCGGTCCTCGCTGTGGCCTCTCGCCCTGAATCACCAGCTCTCCCCCACTTGGGGTCCTGATCCGCACCAACTGCTGCGCGCAGTCGATCACCGCCCCATTGGGGGTTAGCTAATCCATGTCGATAATAACCTTGTTCCCCCGCAAAGGTATGGGAACCAAGTCTACCAGATAGCGCTCCTCGAATAATCTCAGCACACAATCTTGGAATACCGCTGATGCTTGCACCGATCAATCATCGACAATCTCTACCTCTAAAAGGCAATCCAACATGCCTGAAGACTCGGGAAACCTCTTGCTGAGCGCAAGAGAAACAAACGATCGGGTAGCACCCGAATCAAACAATACCTGAACTGGGATACCGTTCACATGGAACGATCCTAAACAGAGCACATATCAATATCATAAACATCATATAAATAAATCAGAGGGAAAGAATCATACCCGTCACCACATCGGGTGCGGCGCGTGCCTCCTCGGTCGTCAACTGGAAAGCCCGGCTCCTCACCACTGGAGCCTCTGCCTTGCCCTGCCGGCCATCAGTGATCCGCAGGGTCGCTGGAGCTGGCGCCTTCACTGGCGCTGCTGCTGACAACTGGGGGCAACTGGCCTTCTTGTGGCCCCTCTGGTTGCAGTGGAAACACAGCAACTCAGATGTCTGAATAGTGGGTGCAGGGGCGGTACAATCCCTGCTGAAGTGCCCTGCCTTGCCGCACTTGTAGCAACCCGACGATCCCAACCTACATGCTCCCTCATGCTGCCTGCCGCACTTCCTGCAGCGGCCCTGTCCTGGCTGGCCTTTCGGCCTACCATCTGGTCCCTTGGGCTTCTTCCCCGAAGCCCCAGTCACCTGCCCGTCCTCTACCTTCCTCTTCCGGATGTGCTCCAGATCAATCTCGCTTTCCCTTGCCCTGGCAATCATGGAATCCAGGGTAGGGCAAGCTGAAAAACTAACATGCTCCCGAATGTCGGCTCGCAGCATGTCATGGTAGCGGGTCCTCCTCATATCCTCATCTCCCGCATACTGGGGTACTAGCAACGCCCTCTCCCGGAACTTGGCGGTGATCTCCGCCACAGTCTCCGTAGTCTGTCTCATATCTAAGAACTCCCTCGCCAACTGCTGGAGCTCCACTGCAGGTGCAAACTCCGCTCTGAACCGAGTCACAAAGTCCGGCCATGTCATAGCCTCAACCGCCGGGGCTCCCAGAGAGTCACCAACCGACTCCCACCAATCCCTGGCCCTATCTCTCAAGCATCCTGCTGCATATCTCACCTTCGACCCCTCAGGGCAGAAGCTGGTCAACTGTGCAGACTCAATGTCGGCAATCCACCGTCTGGCCACAATGGGGTCCTTCGCCCCATGGAAATCCGGCGCACCACTGCCCCTGAAGTCCTTAAAGGACAGTGTGCGTGATCCCGACTGGCTGGTCGCCATGTTGCTCCTGAATGCCCGGAGGCGATCCTCCATCAGCTCGACAATCCCTTCCTTGATCGACCCAAATATGACCGGGGTCGCATCAAGGATGCCTCTAATGATCTCGGACGCGATAAACTCGCGTAGCCTCTCATCCACTAGTTCAGAACCTGAGCCCGAACCCGATCCCTCCCCTGAACTGCCAACGGCTGGCCTCGGACGTAGTACCACCATTCTGCAATACATAATAACAACCACCAGTGATATTGATACATCTAGAGGGATCACATCCATCACGAGCTCCTTGGTCTTGCCTCAGCCTTTCTCGATTCAAGTACGGATCCTCTGCTTTCAGTAGTACAGGCCCATACTACCTTCCACATCTATCCGTACTTTCCTCAAGAACCGCCTCGCCTCCACCAAGTCACTACTACTGTTACTGATCTCTACTATTCTCATCCTAGGCTTACCCTAGGGAAAATCTCTGACACCACCCAAACCGGTCCTCAGCTGCTGAAGGCCTCCTTGTAATGCCAATTAGCCATTACCTGAATACCATCACATGTAACGAGGCTCAGATAATCCTTCGAGTAAAAGACTCGTCCCTACAACGGTTAGACTCAAACAAGAGCTGCGCAATAGGGTCAAATCCAATCCTCTAAGATTATCCAACCCTTATCACATGTGACTTAACGTATTCACCTAACAGCTAACTCCCATCACCTAAACAGGCTATCCTATTACGGTCTAATCAATACTAACATGCAATTCTCATAAGCTGAAGCACATAAAGCAGGCATATAAGGCATCAGTACTAGATCCTTAGTCCTATTCTAACATGCTGTTCTACTGAAACTGATAAACATAATATAAACTTGTATGGGTACTTTGGGGAATACTTACTTGAGCTCGGCCGGTCACGCACATCACACACTTTGTTCTTTCTCAAAACTCTTTTAACTTAGCTTTTAGAAAACCATTTTTCTTGTAAAAATCTTTTAAATCCCTTAATTTGAGTTCAGACACCCCGAAGGTGTGTCCGAATCCCTCAAACCAGGGCTCTGATACCAACTTGTAACATCCCAAATTTCGAGTCCAAAAATTTCATTTTAATTAACGGATTATAAAACATTCATAAGAAAACTGCGTAACAATGTATCATTTTGTGAATCAATGTATCATGTCTGGAAACCCAAAACATATAATAGCAACATGTCAGAGTACAATCCCAAAATATCTCAAGTGCGGAAAATCAATGCCTGTGTGTATGATGTGCCGCTACCACGCCAGCTCTTTCCCCTTCGCTGAAGAGGTACCTGAAACCAAAACTGTAAACTGTAAGCACGAAGCTTAGTGAGTTCCCCCATCGTACCACACATATACAATACATACTGTCAGACGGTTCTGGGGTGCCTGACTACCCAGGTCAAGCCATTCTGGGGTGCTTGACTTACCCAGGTCAAGCCATTCTGGGGTGCTTGATGTACCCTGTCGGTCTGTTTCACCGGACTACCGGGGACTATTTCACCCCCTACCACTACCACACAACACACATATACTGCCAGACAATTCTGGGGTGCCTGACTACCCAGGTCAAGCCATTCTCGGGTGCTTGACTTACCCGTCGGTCCTTACGACCGACATCCGAGGACTATTTCACCTCCTACTACTACCACATAATATCATAGCATGAACATACTGTCAGCCAATACTGGGGTGCCCGACCTACCCTTCGGTCCTAACGACCGAACTTGGGGACTATTCTCCCCCTACTAACACTATCACATATAACACATAACATATCATGCTAGCACATAAACATATCAGGTAGCAGCAACCCTAGATGAATGTCACAAAGACAATCATCTAACATACAACTCCTACTGGTGGGCCGGCATTGTGGCCGTAGACCCACCGCTACTGAAAGGTAACTCACCTCAAACGAGTAGCTGCTGATAATCTGTGCGGGGAATCTCTGACTGCTGCTGCTCCGGAAATCCTCCGGCTATAATCCCTACAAAACACTTAATCAGAATTTGATATCTACCCTTAGGGTAAAATGACTATTTTACCCCATACCAAGTCCAAGTCAAAGTCAAAGTCAACTTCCAGTTGACCCGAATCGCCGAGTTGGGTCGTCAACTCGTCGAGTCCCTATTTCCTTAATTGTCCTCATCCACGTCCCTACTCGTCGAGTTTAGCAACGACTCGACGAGTTCTCCTTCTAACACAACCTCGGATGAACCTTCTTCCGACTCGCCAAGCGGTATGAACACTCGTCGAGTCCATCTTCATCCTAAGAACACGTCCTGTCCTCGACTCGCCGAGTTGTATGAACAACTCGTCGAGCTCATCTTCAAGAGTTGGGAGATTACCTTGGACTTGCCGAGTCTGCTCGTGCACTCGACGAGTCCTATGAACTCCAAGACTATGGCTTATCCCAATACGTTTGGGTCACTCCCTTGGACCCTCTAAAACCTTTCTTTCACTCAACTGGTTCCCACGAACCATAACAGAAAAGGGGAGTCTAACCTTGGACTCGCCGAGTCCCAAGAACGACTCGCCGAGTCGATGCAGTCCAAGTCTTATTTCTTCGATTTCTGGAGTGCAACTCTTGTCCAAATGATAGATCTAGGTCCCTAAACTCAATCTAGCACGTAAAGTTACAAACTTTACGTGCATGCATGGGACTTTGAGCCTAAAATGCCCAAAAAGAAGCTCTTAAGATGCATGGGGCCTTCCATGGGTGCAAAAGCAACCCCTAACTGCCTTGTGACCCTTCCATGGACCTAGATCTGAAGCCTCAACCCCCAACCATGCTTGCAATCATGGTTGGCTACCAAGAATGACTTATAAAAGCCCTAAATCTCCCCAAAAAGGGATCTAACAAAAGAACAAGCAAGGTATAGACTTTATACCTTCTGAGAAAAGCAAATGATGCACCAAACTCGAATCCTTTAGTCTCCTCTTGATCCTTCTATGCTCTTCCTTCTTCCTTGTGATCAAAATCCACAAAATCACTCAAAAGCCTTGAATCTTGCACCAAAACACTTAGGGTTTGCTAGGGACAAGTGGGGGCTGAATGAGATGATTAAATAGGGTGTAAACCCTCAGATTCGGGTTTGTGTCCAGACAGAGCCTACTCGTCGAGTCCAGGATCCGACTCGACGAGTCCCATACTTAAACCCCGCGTTCTAACCCGCTTCTACTCGGCGAGTTGGGCCATCAACTCGCCGAGTCCCAGGCCAAAAATGTAAAATTACATAAATGAAATACATACCAGGAACCAGGTGCTACATGTTTTACCATAGTTGAATGTTTACACGGGAATAGAATTTCCTAGCTAAAATGCCAGTTGTGACAACAATTCCCTTCAGAGTGGGTCTTGTTGTTGTCTTGATTGCTTCTATTGTATTTGTCTTTGGAATAAGAGGAACTGTGACTTGAGAAGATACAACTTTCGTTACTTCACCAGTAGTAGTAACAGTCTTCTCAATCTTCTTCGGCTTATCAACCACTTTTGTAACTTTCGAAGGTTAGCTTTTTGGAACTTTCTTTTCTCCCCCTTGCACCCCTGTGATAACAGGTGGGGCACCAGTTGGTAACATGTGAGCAAACTTCGAAATGGGAGCCACAACCTTCTGAATATCCTGATCCAATGAATGTAACTTCTGAGTTAAAAACTCAGGAGTTAACAATGAAGTAGGAGTTGACTTCGACACTAACTCCTTTAACTCCCCAAGCATACAACCCATATTTTCGAACTGCTGAGCATCAGCTTTATCCTTTGCATCAAACTTCGGAGTTAAAGCTTGATACCATTCAACAACTGTTCGTACAGCAGCTGCAATAGTGTCAACATTCGACTGAAGTGTGGAATAATTGGAATTCAGCTCATGTAGTTCTTTGGAAACCTCAGCCTTTAACTCTTCAAGCTTTCTATTGACATCTTCCCGAACTGTCTTCACATCTTTAACAAAAAGAACATGGCGTTCTTTTGTTCTCAAACGAAGATCCTTGAGTTCAGAGTTAAAGAATCTGACTAAGCTTTGACCCGCAATTCGTTATTCTTATCCATAACATCCATCTGTTTTTGCATGCGAAGCTCCACAGCTTTGAGCATCACATCAACTTCAATTCCAGACACTGAGTTCTTTGCTCAGGAATCAACTTGTGATTGAATAATGGCATTGAGTTTTCTATTTAAGATCTTGAACTACTTACCAGACATCAACATGTGATCTAGTATATCTTCTTCTTCTGAATCGAAATGAAGATCTTCAAACGTTCCTCCGAAACCTCCTCCATCTGTTTCATCATCGGAAGTTGGTTTTGGTGGATCGGTTGATTGGGATGGAAAGAGTGTAGTAAAGGGTTTATTTAAAACTTGGTCGAAAGTTGGAGAAGGATTTGTAGTGGAAACAGGTGTAATAAATGGTGGTAATGAAACAAAGGTACTGGAAATAGGTTCAGGATTACCTTGTGTAGATGAAGGAACACTCACCATAACATATGCATCCGTATGAGATACGTTTGCAAAAATTGGAGAAATTGGAACTGTTGTTGGAATAGGTTGGGATACAACAATGTCGATTGGAACTATTGTTGGTGGAGTCTAAACAGTTTCAAGAATGAGTGGTTGGGATACTTTCGGAGAATTCGAACCCAAAGGTGATTCTGGAACCGTCTCACTGTGTGATGACTCTGTACGAATCACCAGATTTTGTTTCTTCCTCTTCTTGTTAATATGCTTCGCCACATCCTCAACTCTTCGCTTCTTGGAAGATGGGGAAACAGGAGCAGGAATTTCACGAACTTTTACTCCTTGACGGTTAAGCTGAGGTTTACGAACAGTAAGAGATTGCTCTTTTGATGAAGTTCGTTTTTGGTATGTGAAATTTCGTAAGCTCTTGAACACACCTGATTTCGAAGGGATGAACTCCTTCGAAGATTCAAGAATAGCTTTTTCTTGAGGCTTCTCAGTTTCACTTACAACCTTCTTAGGAGACTTAGTCTTAGATTGCTTCTTAGGACTTTCGTGAACAACAGCCTCCTCAGGAACCTTCTTGGATTTCTTCGACTTTTTAGATGATCCTTCATCACTTGGTTTCAGTAGAATGCTAGTTTCGATTGAAGGATTAACATTCTGCAAATATGCCACCAACACAAAATTCGTTAGATCAACCTTCTTCAACATTCCATCAGGAATTCGAGCAACAGTTGGGAATTCGTCAGAATTATCTACAACATTCTTTGGAAAGTGATACTTTGTGAACTCTACCTTAACCTCATCAGCAGGAACTAGAATGCCTTCTTTCTCATAGTCATACTGAAGAACCAGACTCCAATAACGTGCACACGAAATCCATTTCACTACATTCGTGTTCTCCAAACTCTTGATAAACTCCTTCCAAATATGAGTTGCATAATCAACATTGAGATCATAATACAACCCTGCTACCATGCCATACACTTCCATTCTGCCCTTATCCAGCCCACACTTCGCCCAGTTAAGCAACGAAGATATATTCCAAACAAAAAATTCCATATGCAAGGAAGACTAGATTTCTTGAAATCACTAATCTTAACGAGTGGTGGTTGATGACCCATCTCATTAAACATGAACATTACTTGATCAGCAGTAGGTTGAATGAATGGAGGAGAATTTGGAATTACCATGATTTGAGTAAACAATTTCTTCGAAAGACGAATTCTCTTTTCATACACCAGATTGAATGTGATAAGATCAGTGGCTTTGCTGTAAGAAGCAGTTGAACCAGCCATTGATAACCAAGACATCGGAACTTCAAAGGCATTGAACATTGCAGTTGCAAGACATGAATGTTTAAGAGCAACAATCAGCATCTTGAGTTCTTCTGGATACAGTGACACATTTCCTTCAACCTGGTAATTTGTGCTTTGAATCTTCATAATCGGTTGAGAAGCAACTTCTTCAGTAGTGGAGGTTGGATCAGCCGCCATTGATTAGGGTTTGAGAAAATCTTGAAGAACAGAGAAATTAGGGCTTTTTGATCGTTTGAGAATTTGAACGCGTAATTGTAAAAGGAGAGTACAATTTCCTTTTATATGTAACCCCGACTGAATTCCAAACGTTTTTCTGGAAATAGTAAGCTACGTCTGTCCTTGAAAGTCACACCACTAGCAGTTAAACGCGCCATGTCAGATAAAGTTCCTTGAAACTCGGGTCATGTTGCCAAACCGTCACATTAGACCGTTCGTGAGCACCAAGTAGATAAGATAAAAAACCTTCGGCATGGAGGTTGGGCTCTTTCGTCTTTGGGATTAGAGACGAAGTCATTTGCCAAATTTGTCGAAATCATCAGCCTGAGTTGGTAATACTCAGAACCTCAAGGATTTCGTGAGTGCAGTGTGCCAAAGAAAGAAGATAAGAAGCAAACTAACGAAAAATTTAGGATCTGTGATGTCGAAAAATAAAATTTCGACACAAAGACAGTTAAACCCCGGGCAAAGGTGCTTCATTAATTATCAAGAGAGATAATCAACAGTTTGTGTATGTTCCCGTGAATTACAATCGAATACTTGTAGAGAAGTATCGAAGGGCTTCTTTTTCAACGGTTTGTGGGTGGCTTAAAATTTTCGTTACATATCAACCTAAACATAAGGTGAGTAATTGTAACCAAAATTACTTGTTTGACCAGTGTAGTCAGTGACAAGTATGCTTTGGATTAATTTGAAAGTGACTTCGAATCTCAAATGAAACTCACCCGGAAATCATATTCAAAAAAAATTCAGCTTGATCCTGTTGGGTAACAAAATATCGTGGGTTTCGAACATTTGATCAAGATCACACAAAAGAATTGAATATGATTTGGAGTTACGAAAATGTGGTACTGAAACAAATGTTTCGTTAAATCTAGAACGAAGTTCCCCGTCAATTCCTTAAAAGTTTAGAAAATTGGGTTTCACTTTCATCACGGCCTCATGATTCAAGATCATAAACACAGAGTTTTGATATGTCTAAGTCATGATTGGTTTGATCAATGACCTCTTGGACATATGTCATTGTGTGTGAGATGTGTTAGACGTTTTAGATGAAAAAGATTGTTTCACGAATTCAATTGTACCTCTGTTATTTTTGGACAAAACAGAAAACTCTTAACTCATGTGAGAAGAGTTAGGTAGCTTAGTAGACTAATGTGAATGCAAACCTGATTGGGAAGAACTTTTCGTAGTGAAGAATTTCATTAAGGCTTTCGAAATCACACATTGAGTCAATGGAGGCTTGGGTCGACATGCTGCAACATGCTTCTAGGGACAGTCTAACTAGTACAAAGTTGTCGAAATTTTACCTTACCCTAGAAATGCAAGCATGACCATTGTAAAACTTTCGTGAAATATGCACTAAGAAAGAAATAACAAAATGCAAAATAACAAAAATCTTTTTGGTATTTTATGTTTTTGAAAAGAACGAAAATCTTTTTGTGTTTTTAAGTTTTTCAAAAATTAAAAAAAATAACAAAAGAAAATCTTTTTGGAATTTTTAATTTTTCGAAAAGAATACAAACAAACAAAAATATTTTTGGTTTTTCCAATTTTTCGAAATTAAAGAAAAATAAACGAAAATTTAAGAATGTACCAAACTAACAAAAATTTTCTTTCCCAAAAGTCGAAAACGAAGCGTGTTGAAGCGCTGAACGTGAACATGAATACTGTCAGCCTCTGAATGAATCAATATTGCCTCTGGATCGACACTTTTGCATAACACTTCATTGTCATTCTTTCGAATTTAGTCCTGGAACAGAACTTGCTTCGATCATTCCCAATCCTGTGAAAATTCGAACAAATGATTTTTCATCCAATGCTTTTGTAAAAATATCAGCAAGTTGATCAGTTGTTTTTACAAAATGAACTTCAATATTGCCATCTCCCACATGATCTTTAATAAAATGATAATGAAGTGCAGTATGTTTGGTTTTCGAATGTTGTACTGGGTTATGACAAATGCGTATAGCACTTTGTGAATCACAATACAATGGAATCTTTTTCATATTTATTGCATAGTCACGCAATTGACTCTGGATCCAAATGATTTGTGAAGTGCAAGAGGCATCTGCAACATACTCAGCTTCAGCAGTAGAAATTGCAACACAAGTTTGCTTTTTCGATTGCCAACTTACAAGCTTCCCATCTAACAATTGACATCCTCCACTTGTACTTTTTCGGTCAAGTGTACATCCTCCCAGATCTGCATCTGAAAAAGCTTGAACGAAAAATCCTGATTTTGAAGGATACCATAATCCTAACGAAGTTGTTCCCTTGAGATAACGAAAAATATTTTTCACTACAGTCATGTGTGGTTCTCTTGGATTTTCTTGATACCTAGCACAATTACATACAGAAAACATGATATCAGGTCTACTTGCAGTAAGATAAAGCAATGAACCTATCATGCTCCTGTATAAAGTAAGATCAACCGCATGTGAGTCTAACTAAGGATTTAGCCTTGTTCCAACCGCCATTGGTACTCTTAACTTCGTGTTATTCTTCATTCCAAATTTTTCGAGCAAATTCCTGGTATATTTTTCTTGATTGATGAAAATTCTTTCTCTGCTTTGATGAATATTTAAACTGAGAAAATTATTGATTTTACCCATCATGCTCATTTCGAATTTGCTTTTCATCAAACTTTCGAATTCACTAGACAAAGCAGGGTCAATAGAGCCAAAAATAATATCATCAACATAAATTTGAACAAACATTAGATGATTCCCAAATTTCTTCGAAATAAAGTGGGGTCAACTGATCCTTGTTTAAATTTCGATTGTTTTAAGAAACTGGTAAGAGTTGCATACCATGCTCTTGGTGCTTTTTTTAACCCATATACTGCTTTATCTAAAATATACACATGATTAGGATATTCTTCATTTATGAAACCTGGAGGTTGTTCAACGTAAACAGTTTCTTCGAGTTCACCATTGAGAAAAGCACATTTCACATCCATTTGATAGACATCAAAGTCTTTGTGAGCTGCATAAGCCAAAAATATTCGAACAGCCTCGAGTCTTGCGACAGGGGAAAAGGTTTCTTCATAATCTATACCTTCTTGTTGCGAATATCCTTTAACGACTAATCGTGCTTTATTTCGAACAATATTTCCATCCTTGTTGGTTTTGTTTTTGAAAATCTATTTTAATCCGACAATCGAAACATTTTCAGGTTTAGGAATTAATCTCCAAACCTTGTTTCTATCGAACTCAGTCAGTTCAGATTGCATAGCAACAACCCAATCTGAGTGTTCCATTGCAACCTTAACAGTCTTTGGTTCAATTTTCGATATGAAAACATTAAACATGCAAAATTCTTGACGAGCATTCAGTACCTCATTCTTTGCACGAATTTGAGCTTTAGTCAAAACTCCATCTTGTGGATTTCCAATGACTTGCTCTTTCGGATGATTTCTTGTCCACTTTTCCAATGGTGGATATGCTAGATCAAAGTCTAAAGGTGCATCTTCATACATTTCTTCTTATTCGGATCCTGCAACATAATTATTATCACTTAGTTCATGAAATTCATCATTTTCATTAAGATTTATGGTTTCATTATCATTATGCTCCCCCTCGACATAATTGTCATTTTGATGCTCCCCCTCGAAACTTTTATTTCTACTGCTATTCTCCCCCTCTAAAGGATGCTCCCCCTCAACAGTTGAAGGAATATTCAAGTGTTCCCCCTCCACTTGAGCATCTAGCATACTTTCGCCATTAGCAGGTGTATCTGATGTGAGTGTCGAATCATCAGAATGCTTCGAGGATTCAGGAGTTTGATTATCAGCAGCATGGACTTCAGCATCTACAGCCCTATCTGGAACCCCAAAAGTTAAATCATAATCAAAATCAGATGAATTAGAACTTTCAGATTCAGCATTTGATTCATTAAGAATTGGTTTTTGTTCGAATTGTTTTTCAACTTGTTTCACATAGTAGTCATCAAAAGTGAGGTTAAACGTTTCTTCAACTTTTATTGTTCGTTTATTCAACACTTTGTATGCAACCGAATTATTTGAATATCCCAAAAATATTCCTTCATCAGCCTTAGCTTGAAATTTCGAAAGATTATCTTTGAGATTCATGATAAAACACCTGCAGCCAAACACATGAAAGAATTTGACATTAGGTTTTCGGTTATTTATGATTTCATACGGAGTTATATTGAAACGACGATGAATGAACGATCTATTCTGAGTAAAGCATGCTGTCGAAACTGCTTCTGTCCATAGATATTGAGGAAGATTCGCATATGTCAACATTGTTCTTGCAGCTTCGCATAGAGACCTATTCCTCCTTTCAACCACACCATTTTGTTGTGGTGTATATGGCAATGAGAAATTATGCGAAATTCCTTTCTCAGTTAAGAACGAATCGAGCGCATTATTTTTAAACTCCGAACCATTATCACTTTTGATTTTTCGAACTTTCTTTTTCAGACTTGTCTCAATTTTCTTTATAAACTCGATCATTGTTTGAGCGACTTCAGATTTTAACCTGAGAAAATACACCCAAGTGAATCGTGAAAAATCATCAACAATAACCAAAATGTACCATTTCTTGTTGAGAGTTTCAACAGTTGGTGGTCCACAAAGGTCAATATGAAAAAGTTCCAGCGGTTCAACAATTTTCGAATCTATGACAATTGGATGTCCTTTGCGATGCTGTTTTCCTTGTTCGCAGGCTGCACACAAAGTATCATTATCAAACTTTAGAACTGGTAAACCTCGAACAAGATCATCTATCACCAACTTATTGAGATTTCGAAAGTTTAAATGTGATAAACGTCGATGCCATAACCAACTGACATCAGATGAAGCTTTCGAAAGCAAACAAACAGAGGGTTTCCCAACAATAGGTTTGATGTCAAGGGTGAATATATCGCCATATCTTTTTGATTTCAGCAAAACTTCTTTCGTATCAACATTGGAGATGATACTTCCTTCTTCATTAAACACAACTTGATTACCAGTGCCCACAACAAGTTGTGAAACACTTATCAAATTATGTTGTAGACCTTCGGCATAGGCAACACGATTTACAGTAAACTGTCTATTCGTTACTTTCCCGTATCCTTTTACTTGACACTTGTGATTATTCCCGAACTTCACTACACCAGCATTTTCCAAACTTCAAAAATCTCTCAAATTCTCCTTTCTTCCTGTCATGTGACGTGAGCAACCACTATCAATGTACCATTTCTCATCATATTGCTCATCACACATTACCTGCATTCATTAAAAGAATTTAGGTGCCCAAGGCTGTTTGGGTCCTTGGTCATTAGTTTGAAAAAACGAATGAAATTTAGAACCCAAAGCCCAATTTCGAACTTTAGTTTTGAAAGAATCAATTAAGTCGACATCATGAGTTAAAGGTGCCGAAACATAATTTTTCGATAGTTTTGGATTTTCACTGATTTTCTTCTCATGTTTCTCAGTGTATCTTTCCTTTGAGATTGGTTACCATTTTTGAACTAGAGTATTTGATTCTTTCGAAGATGAACTTCCAGATGAAGTATCATTCAAATACTATTCATATTCCTTCTGGATTTGATGTTGAGAAAACTTTCCTGATTGATATTTTCTCCCTTTGTTTTCAAGCCAATGATTGAAGTGGAATAAAATTTGCAGATTTTGTGGAGTTATCATGCACAACTGTTTGATTGTCTGCAAACTTTCGAACGTTTTCAAATTGTCGACCATTCTCAAATTTTCGAACATTGTCAAATTTTCGAACATTCTCAAATTTTTGAACATTGTCAAATTTTCGAACATACTCAAATTTTCGAACATTCTCAAATTTTCGAACATTCTCAAAAGTTCGATTTGTTCTATTTGATGAAAATTGGTTTTGTTTGTTTGTTTGTTTTGAAAAGGATGAATTTGGAGTTGAAAACTTTGGTTGATTTTGTGATTGAAAATTCTTTTGTTGCACATTAGTTTGAAAATTCTTTGAAGATGTTGATTTTGAAGATTTTGTTGAAGATTTTTCAGTATCAGACGAAAGTGGTTGAGCGGGATTTTCCTTTTTATCTGAACAAGTTGAAATCTTTGTTTTCACTGATTTAGGCAACTTATTTTCAGATATTTTCTTGGTTGGTAAGTTTGATTGTTTTTCATTGGACACAACTTGCCAAAAAATTCTTTTTCGTGCCTGTCTTTTTGAAATTCCTTTTTCTTTCGAAAATTTTTCAACAAGATCCTTAAATTCTTGTGAATTAAGTTTCACATTTTCATTTGTTTCATTAGATTGTTGCTTCAAAACCTCTTTTGTAATTTCTTGTTTATCAACCCAATTTCTTTGTGGTTTTTGTCTTTGAAAAACATACGAATTTTTTGTTAGATTGTTTTCGACTGTGCTTTTGTTTTAAAAGAATCCTTCGTCTGATGTTTTCTTGTTATCTTCTTCGACCATTTTGTTGAACTCAGGTTTGATGTTATCAACATTTCCAGTAGTGACAAACACTTGATTCGGAAATACAACATCATCTGTGCACTTAAAATTTGGATACACAACAGTATTTGTTTTCAAATAATGAGCTCCTTTGTCAGATATTATTTTGTCGAATTTTTCAGTGTCTCCATACACTTGATCAACAACCACCCGTGGTATGGATGTTTCATTCGAAACATTCTTTTCTGGCTCAGAATTGTTCATATCATTCTTAACTTTTTCTTCATTCTCATCATGACTACTATCAGTTTGACTGTCTCTTACACTCACATTATCAAAGTCACACACTTTCGAAGTAGAGGGTCTATCAGCGTCATCCTTAACCATCGAATCATCACAAATTTCTTTGCCTTTCGACTTAGATGTGACATTAATGACAGATAACTGAGAACAGTCGATACTTTCCTCCTCCTCAATTTCATTGATTTCGCTAAAACTATCAGAATTATCATCGACATCAGCGAAATTTGATTGAGAGTCAAGTTTCGAATTCTCAATTCTTTTCAAAATTTTGATTTTTTCACTTTTGGTCAAAGTATCATTCACTATCTCAACAAGTTCATCAACATTCAAATATTCGTCTATCTTAACAATACCATAAGCAAATCGATTATCAGGCACTTTATCGAATTTGGCTATAGTTTTCTCACAATCATAGGACAAACTATCAACTTTCTCTCTTTCGAAAACAAGAAAAGGCAACAATTTCCTATGTTGTTCTTTGCTAATGTCAGATGAATGATGCAATGAAGTTAATTTCGCATATAATCGCTTTGCAGAATTACAGTAAATGTTTCTTTGTGCAAGTAACATTCGGACATCTTTGTCTAGATTTTCCCTATCATTATTTACATTATTCAATTGTAATTCCAAATACTCTACCCTGCTTCTTTTCAAATCTAACAATTTTTGGGTCTCTAGCAACTGGATGTTCAGTTTCTTAGCTTCATTACTAGCAGACACCACAATTGTATCAAAGTAAGCAACAGTATCTTCAAATGCAATTATTTCATAATCATAAGCTTGTAAAGGAATGTTAAAAGACTGAAGAATAGCACGTACCTTGGTTGTAATTGGTGATTTGTCTCCAGATTTGGTCATGAAACAGCGACCAGTCACTTTTTCGTCCTCATCCTCCTCAAACTTTGCGAACATATCACCATGCGTCGGATTACGCATCTCTTCATCGTCAGATCCAGAAGACCGGATCTGATAAGTGCCATCCTCCTCACCTTCGCCTTGAGCAACCAAAGTTAACCCCTTCGTCTTTGCACATACCTCTTCCAATCTTTCAACATAATAGGCTTCGTCCTTGACCCTATTCTTTTTCTCCTCTTTCTTACGAAGCATACAATCATTAGCCAAATGATTTGCTCCGTTGCAGTAATGACAGTCAATGCCCGAATCTCCTTTAAGTTTCTTCTCAACTTTGGCTTCAGTTTCCTTCACATTATTCTTTTCGAATTTCTTCTTCTCCTTACCCCCAGACTTATTCACGAAACTTCCTTTCACATCATTCCGCTTGATCTTAGGATTGAAAGGTTTCTTGAAAAACTTTTTAACTCGGTTGTTCGAGTAAAAAGCAATCGCTTCATCATCAGAATTCATTATGAAGCCTTCTTCATCAGAATCATCTTTCTCAATAGTTTCTTTCTCAAACACCTTCGAAACTAAAGCTAACGGACCACCCAAACTTAGTTTCGACTCTTCAGCCATCTCATTCACTTCACTTTCGTGAGTTTCAACTGATTATACACATCATTCAGAGATGAAGTATCGAAGCTTTGTTGATTCTTCACCATCATGCTAACACTCCTCCACTCTTTACAAAGTCCCATCACAAAAGTGAGATTGAACTCCATTGATGACCTTATGATTCCATAACGATTGCACCTATAGATCAGTTCATTAAGACGATCATAATAAACTTCAATCGTTTCACTCTCCTTTTGTCTGAACTCTTTCAGCTCTACAAGACATTGTTTAACAGAGTTGATCTTCATTTTCTCGCTACCCTGATACTTTTACTTAAGAGTATTCCATATATCTTTTGCAGATTTACAACCACGGATGTAATTGTAAACAAAAGGTGGCAAGGCACCTCACAATTCCCTCAAACAACGCTTTTCATTGTTCTTCATCCTTGTGAGTTGATCAGAAAATGCAGCTGCTGATCCAGATGATCCAATATGTTGAACATTCAGTGGAGGTTGAGCGATTCCAGTTATGCAGCTCCAGAGTTCCTCGTCCAATCCGTTCAAGTAATCCTCCATTCGATCAGCCCACTGATCATAGTACTCCAGGATCAACATAGGAATCTTCGTAGAAGATCCTAACAGATGAGAAAATAAAGTCATCGTGTTCATATTGAAATTCGCCATTAATGTACGAATGAGATTTTCAGAAAAACTTGAAGAAACTTGAAATTGAATGACTGAATTAATCAGAAACTCAAAAACGATTACTCGATTACTCAATTCAAACGCATAATCAAATCAAAACTGAAGATCAGAGATGACTTTCAGAATCAAACAGTGCGGAAACTTTTGAGACACACTCGCGACTCAAAAACTAGAGATTCAATCGAAAATCAGATCTTTGCAGTATAAATTCCTGCTCTAATACCAATTGTTGAAGAGATTAATCAAGTATAAGAATCAAAATCAGAGTATGAATGAACACGAGAAGTAAATAAGGTCTGGTTTAAGCTCTCATTACTTTCAATGAACACGAGTACAAATGATAATAGAAACTGGGAAAAACTCTATCATCTACTCTATGTTCAGCTCCTATTTATAGGAGACTGAAAGTACAAAAAATACTAAGGCTAAACATCCAAGCTTCGTAAAAACAGATGCCTTAGTAAATACATAATGAACATACAAAAAAGACAATTACACAGATTCGACATATTACAATAAAATTTGACTCCACACAATTTACTCTGGGACTCGGCGAGTTGGAGGCCCAACTCGTCGAGTAGACTTGACTGTTGGATCGAGGGTTTACGTGACCTACTCGACGAGTCGGAAGACCGACTCGACGAGTAGGACCTGTCTGGACAAAACCCTAATATTTAGGGTTTGCACCTTATTTAAACACTTTATCTCGTCCCAAACCAGCCTCCATCACCCTCCCAACCCAGAGAAACCCTAGATTGAAACCCTAAACCCTTTTTGAGTGATTCTTGAGCTTGTTGTGCCATTTTGTGCAAGTTAGAAGGTTGAAGGGAAGAAGAAGGAGCTTGGGATTCCAGAAGGAGCAAGGAGATCCAGAGATTTTGCTTCATTTTGCTGTTTATAGAAGGTAAAAAGTCCAGACCTTGCTTCTTCTTTCATTAGATACTCTTTTTGGAGTAGTTTAGGGTTTTTGGAAGTCATTTTGGAGCAATGCTTGGATGCAATCACGATTTTGGGATAAGAACTTCATATCTGGAGCCATTGAGGGTTCCCATGGCATAAGGGTGCCAACTTTATGGCCATGGGAGATCCATTCATCATATAAACCCCTTTTTATGGCCTTTTGAGCGAAAGTCCCCATGCATGTACATCAAGTTTGAAGCTTTGTGTATAAAATGGATCCTAGGAGGCTAGATCTATGGTTTTGATGCGTTAAGACCCATTATAATCGACTGTATAGTTTTGGACAAAGAGGGACTCAGCGAGTCGGGACGCTTTTTCCCCCGAAACGACTTCTGGAAATGGTTTTGGTTGAGTGGAGGGAACACTCAGCATGTTAGGGGTTTGTCTTGGACCTTGAAATCATAGGAATCGGCGAGTGTATGAATAGACTCGGCGAGTCCAAGGCAATCTCCCAACCCTTGAAGACGGACCCGACGAGTTGTTCATACAACTCGGCGGGTCATAGACTGAACACGTTCGTATGAGGGAGATGAACTCGACGAGTTCAAATGGAACTCGGCGAGTCGGTTGAAGATGGTCCCGATGCTATGGATGAAGGCGAACTTGTCGAGTTCTTGATAGACTCGACGAGTAGAGTCGGGGGTTGTATCACTTGACAGGATAGGGACTCGACGAGTTGGTGGACTAACTCGGCGAGTCAAGTCAACTGGATGTTGACTTTGACCATGGATTTGACTTGGACATTGACTGGGATTGAGTGACCCTTGTAAGGGTTATGAGTATGAGTTTATAATTTAGAAGAGTTGTCGTGTAGGGACAGAGGCGTCGGGGAGAGTCGATTTCCATATTGAGATCAGTGCAGACACTACGCGACCGCGAGGTGAGTTACCTTCTAGTAGTGGTGGGTCTACGGCCACAATGTCGGCCCACTAGTAGGAGTTGTATGTTAGATGACTGTCTTTGTGATATTCATCTAGGCTTGCTGCTACATGTTATGTTCTATGTACTAGCATGATATGATGTTATGTGATAGTGGTAGTAGTAGGGGGAGATAGTCCCCAAGTTACTGACCGATAGGGCCGAAGGGGTAGTTTAGTACCCAGCTATGCTAGACAGATTATGATCATGTGATAATATGTGATAGACCGGTCGAGAGGGCAGAAGGGTAGGCCAGCCCCTAGATATGCTAGGCAAGGTCACCGGTCGAGAGGACCGAAGGGGTAGGCCAACACCCAGATATGCTAGGCAAGGCCACCGGTCGAGAGGACCGAAGGGGTAGGTCGGGCACCCTGATATGCCTGGCAGTATGTATGTCATGTGTTGTATGGTATGTGGTATGATGGGGGAACTCACTAAGCTTCGTGCTTACATTTTTCAGTTTTGTCTCAGGTACCTCTTCGTCGAAGGGGAAGGAGCCGGCGCGGTAGCGGCACATCATACTCACACATGATTTCCGCATCGAGTTTTCTAGGATTGTACTCTGATTTTATTTACTATTGATGATATGGTTTTGAGACACGTTGTTACAGTTTTATAAATTGATATGACATTGGCAATGTTTTTGGTAAACTATTTTATGAGTTAATTAAAATGAAATTTTTGGCCTTTAAAATTGGGATGTTACAGTCCTTCTTCTTGAAAATGGCCCAAAAACACCAAGATGCACTTAATGAGCTCAAAACACCACCATGAAGGCTACAAGGTCGATTTAGGGTTTTTAGGGCATGGAGGCTGGCTTAGAAATGAACAAAAAAGGCTACCATAAAGCTTTTATGGGGTACAATACGAAAATTTAGGGTTTCACACTAACCCTCGTACGTCCAGCGTACTCCTCGTACACCCAGCGTACGAGGTCTCGCACCCCATCCCAACCATGCAGTACGCTAAGCGTACTCCTTATTACGAATGACGTAACTCCCTTCGCATAAGTACGCCCTGCATACTCCCTTGGTACGCCCCGCGTACTCCCTTGGTACTCCCCGCGTACTAGGTTTCTCCTTAAACCCCAATATACTCTAAATGCCATAACTTTCTCATTTTAAATCCGATTTCGACGATCCTTATTGATGGGTTTTGAGCATTCTAACACTTCCTAAGTGTACATGCAACCCTAATAACCTTGGATCTATGTTTGTCTAATAATCATGCAAAGTTGAATTCCAAGGTTATATTCCTATCTAGCATACATGGGGAACATTTTTAACTTGAATGAAAGATAGAATAACTTACCTTGTTGTTGATTATGATCCTTGAAACCTTGTGAGCCTAGCACCCCAAGTGTGATGCCTCAAATGCTTCACACAACACCAAATGCTTTTGGAATGACTTTAGAGAGAATACACACTTCTAAAATCGGCCTAGCCCTCTTGTTTCTTATGTGTTGCCGATTTTAGTGGAGAATGGGTTTCTTATATAGTGTTGACACATCTAGGGTTACACCATGTAAACCCTAATGTGTCATGACTCTTCATTTCCATGACCCATGGGTTTGTAACTCCCATGGAGCATCCATGGAGCATCCTATGGGTGGAACCCAACTTGATAATCCATGGAGCCTCTTAGCCCACTATATAAGATATGGAAGATTTACATAATCTACCCATATATTTAATTAGTTATCTTTTGATCACTTAATTAATTCTAAATTAATTCTTGATCAAACTAATTAAATAATATTATTAATATATTAGAACTTATAATATATTAATAAACCATAAGTGTTATTTCTCTCATTTTAGTTTATCCAATTGCATGGTGCCATGCAACCCAAATGGACCATGCCGGGTCGGGTCAAGTACATACCAGAAATAGTTATGGACTTAGACACCTTATCCAACAGTCTCCCACTTGGATAAGTCTAATAACTATAACTGCAATACTTCAGGAACCGATCGGCAATCGTAGCTCTTTCAAGGTCTCTCGGAACTGAGAAGATGATGATACGCCATTTAAGATAAGTGATCATATAATCCTCTGTTCTAGATATCAGCCGGACAAATATATGGAACAATGTCTTACTTATTGTCCAACAGTTTGTTTCCCGATTTCCGATTTGTTTGACAAAGAACTTAATTGAACACATCAACTTAGTTCTGACCGGGCCCGATACATAGGTCAAAACAAAATCATCGAGGGGCCCAGATATCAGCTTCTAATCCAAGAAGGAACAGATAAACTTCGACTCATATGTTTGTTCTACCACTCATTGAATTATACACAAAAGCACGTTTTATAACATCGAGTTACCAATGCGTTAACGTACAATCAATGCATAACCAACTCATAAGTAACAAATCATATCTCTAGGCTTGAAGACTTATATGATATTACCGTCTCACGATCACTCGAGATAAATTCCATGAAGTGATTCCAGTAAGCGTGGGTTGAGTCCAATGCTCAGAACTTATGAGCACTCATGAGTGTTGTAGCCATGTCCAACAACTTAGACCTCTGCAACCAATCATGACAGTCTTGATTCATACCTACTTCCGACATATGACCGACTGTGGAGGTTCGAATAATATGATATACCAAACATAATTATTCTGGAAGTCAAAACATGCAAAAGAAATATAGTAAACGATCGACAAGAGATAGCAACACTTTACTCATAAATAAAACACCTTTTATTCACCATCTAATGTCAATTACACTTTACAAATTTCAAGGTTATCTAACTACTAAATCTAATATCATCCTTCAGCCCCATGCTCCGAGCATGTTGGAGATGCTTAACCCGAGTCAGTCCCTTCGTGAGGGGATCTGCTGGATTCTCATCCGATGATACCCTCTTTGCCACGAGGAGTCCTTCTTCTATTCGATGTCTGATGAAATGGTATTTTCTGTCGATGTGTCTGGATCTCCCGTGATCCCTTGGTTCCTTGGCTAAGGCAACATCACTTTCACTATCACAGAAAATTTCCATTGGCTCTTTAATAGCTGGTACAACTCCAAGGTCTCCAATGAAGTTCTTCAGCCATATCGCCTCCTTTGCTGCCTCGCTAGCTGCTATATACTATGATTCGCAAGTTGAATCAGCCACTGTCTCTTGCTTGGAACTCTTCCAAGAAATTGCTCCTCCATTTAAGGTAAAGACCCAGCCTGACTGAGAGCGGAAATTATCCCTATCAGTCTGAAAGCTAGCATCACTATACCCTACAACTCTCAAGTCTTCACTCCCACCGAGGGTAAGGACCCAGTCCTTAGTCCTCCGTAGGTACTTGAGGATATTCTTTACAGCAGTCCAGTGTGCCTTGCCAGGGTTCCCCTGATACCTGCTAACCATGCTCAAAGCAAAGGCTACATCAGGTCGAGTACACGTCATAGCATACATGATCGATCCTACAGCCGAAGCATAAGGTATTCGACTCATTTCTGCTATCTCAACCTCAGTACTACGGCTTTGTGTGTTACTCAATCCGGCATTACTCTGGATGGGTAACTCTCCTTTCTTGGAGTCCTGCATGCCGAATCTCTTCAACACCTTATCCAAGTAAGTACTCTGACTAACTCCAATTAGTCTTTTACTCCGGTCTCTCAAGATCCTTATCCCTAGAATATAGGCAGCTTCTCCTAGGTCCTTCATAGAGAAACACTTCCCAAGCCAGGACTTAACTTCCTGCAGAGTTGGGATGTCATTTCCTATGAGTAGTATGTCATCCACATACAATACCAAAAAGCTAACTATACTCCCACTAGCCTTGACATATACACAAGATTCATCTTCACTCCTAGAAAAGCCAAATTCCTTGACTTTCTCATCAAAGCAAAGATTCCATCTGCGAGGTGCTTGCTTTAACCCATAAATGGATTTCTCAAGCTTACACACTCTATTAGGGTACTCTGTGTTGACAAAACCCTCTGGCTGACTCATGTAAACATCCTCAGCCAACTTTCCATTAAGGAAAGCGGTTTTGACATCCATTTTCCATATTTCATAGTCATGAAATGCGGCTATGGCTAACAGAACCCTAATAGACTTAATCTTGGCCACTGGAGAAAAGGTCTCATCATAATCAACTCCCGGAGTTTGTGAGAAACCCTTTGCAACCAGTCGTGCCTTATAAGTGTGTACATTACCATCCATGTCGGTCTTCTTCTTGAAGATCCATTTGCACCCTACAGTCTTACGACCTGGTACATTCTCAACCAAGTTCCAAACTTGATTGTCATACATGGACTGTATCTCGCTGTCCATTGCCTCTTTCCACTTGCCTGACTCAGGGCCTGCCATGGCTTCCGCGTAACTGTTAGGTTCATCCAGACCTATCAGCGTCTCATCACTGATAAGTGTATCACCTTCCGCAGTAATATGGAATCCATAGTAATGCTCAGGTGCATTCCTAACCCTTGTGGAACGCCTCAGAGGTACAGACTTGTCAATTGGCTCAATAGAAGTTTCCTCCTCAAGTTGAGTGCTAGGGTTTGAAGTTCCTTCACCACTTGACTCTTGAATTTATTCAAGGTCAACTTGCCTCCCACTGTCTCCTTGGCTTATGAACTCTCTCTCTCGAAAGAAAGCCCTCCTAGCTACAAAGACCACATTCTCACTAGGTCTGTAGAAGAAGTAACCAAAGGATTTCTGTGGGTAGTCGATGAAAATACACCTCTCACTTCGAGGTTCGAGCTTATCATGAGTCTCGTGTCTCACGAAAGCCTCGCAACCCTAAATCTTAATGTGGTCTAGTTTGGGTACTTTACCAGTCCACATCTCATGAGGTGTTTTGGCAACTCTCTTTGTGGGAACTAGATTAAGGATATGGGCGGCAGTCTCTAAGGCATACCCCCAAAATGAGATTGGTAGCGAAGCTGGACTCATCATGGAACGAACCATATCCAACAAGGTTCGATTACGCCTCTCAGCTACACCATTCAACTGCGGTGTCCTGGGAGGTGTCAATTGTGAGACAATCCCACATTCCCTAAGATAGTCGAGGAACTCTGAACTAAGATACTCACCACCTCGATCGGATCGAAGCATCTTAATGTTCCTGCCCAATTGATTCTCGACTTCCTGTTTAAACTCTTTAAACCTCTCAAAAGTCTCTGACTTATGCTTGATTAAGTAGACATATCCATATCTACTGTAATCATCAGTAAAAGTCAAATAATAACGATTAGCATCCCTTGTGGCATGTTTGAAGGGCCCACACACATCCGTGTGTATAAGATCCAACAAACCTTCACCCCTCTCACAAGAGCCTGTGAAGGGTGACTTTGTCATTTTTCCAAGTAAGCATGATTCGCAACTATCATCTGACTTTAGATCAAATGACTCCAATACTCCATCCATTTGGAGTTGGCCTATGCGTTTCTTGCTTATATGTCCAAGACGACAATGCCATAATGATGCTTTATCCAAGTTATTATCATTAACAGAATCAATACACAATACATTATTTCCTAAGTTATCAACCACATATACAGTTTCATACACACCATCACAAGGTAATGCTTTAAAATAAAGAACATTATTAAAGAAAGCATTAATCGAACCAACTTCATTATCAAATGAAAAGGTGAAACCTTGTTTATACAATGCATGAAAGGAAATAATATTCCTTGCCATTTCTGGCGAATAACAACATTTATTCAAATCTAAACTAAGCCCACTACTTAGCGATAAAGTATAAACTCCAATCTTGGTGACAGGTAAAGCTTTCCTATTCCCCATGATTAAGTTTATTCTTCCATGCTCTACATTCTCACTTCTTCTTAGTCCCTGCAAATCAGAACAGATATGAATACCACAACCGGTATCAAGGACCCAAGAGTTAGAATGGGGTGAGTTATTAGATAAGATAGTGTAAATACCTGCATGGTTGGGTTTAACTTTCCCATCCTTCACATATTGCTGGTATTTTGGGCAGTTCCGCTTCCAATGTGACTTTTCATGGCAATAGAAGCATTCAGCCTGTTTTGGGTCAGAAGAAGGAGTGACGAAACCTTTCTTGGTTCCACTTGAAGAAGAGCCATCAAGGGTCCTAGCCTTGGTACCCTTCGAAGAGCTCTTCCTCTTCTTCCCTCTACCTTTCCCGATTGCCAAAACCGGGGCGGAGTTTGGAGTAGGAGTGTTAACAACCGACTTACCCTTAAGACCTGTTTCTGCGGTCTTGAGGAGTCCCTGAAGTTTTCTGAGTGTGACCTCTTCCTTATTCATGTGATATGTCATGCGGAATTGATCATAGCACGATGGTAAGGAGTGCAAAATGATATCTATTGCAAGCTCCTCAGGGAAGTTCACATTAAGCTTCAGCAACCGATCCACATACCTTTGCATTTTCTGCATGTGGCTCGTGACGGATTCCCCGTCCTTCATCATGGTTGTTATGATAGAGCATATGATTTCATACCTCTCTTGTCGTGCACTTTGATGGTATCTTTCCATCAGATCTTGGTGCATTTCAAAAGGGTAGAAGTCCTCATAGGACTTTTGGAGTTCCGCTGTCATGGTGGCCAACATGATGCATGCCACTTTTGTAGCATCCCTTTCATGTGCCCGGAAGTCAGCGATCTCCTGGGGAGTTGCAGTGGTCTCATCAATCTCCTTAAGCTCCTTGTCAAGGACATATTCTTTGTCCTCGTAGCGGGTAATCATCCTGATGTTTCTGATCCATTCATTGAAGTTGGATCCATCAAAAGTAACTTTCCCACACAAGTTCATAAGGGTAAAGGAGCCATTAGGATTAGAGCCAGAAGCAGCATTGTTTGAAGACATCTGAAAGAAGAGGACAAGATTAGTTTAGATAAGAGAGTCCTTAATAAAACACCCAAATGTAATATTAAGGCTAGGATCCAATCACAATATATTATAACTTAGAAGTGGTATGCCGTAATCCAAGCTATAACATATTTGAAAGGTAGGTGAATGACGATTCACCAATTTCCACCATGAAAAGCGAAATATAAATATTAGGTTTTTAATTGGTTCTTAGAAATTCCTAGATTCTTTTGAGATTCAATGAACTTTTCAAAGGCATGTTTCAATCTCGAGTGTGCCCTCCAAGTTTTGTGACTGGGATACCGAGGATCACAAAACGAGGTGTGAAGTAACCATGCAAATCACTTGGTACCCTCAAGGTTTATCACTCAATCGATGTGCCGGTAAACCACACACGCTCCACCGATGTTATGGTAAACCTTAAGTCACCCTTTACCTACCTTGTTAAGTCCAAGTTAGTGTGCCGGTTAACCACACACGCTCCACCAACGACTTAAACAAAGTGTAAAGTGTAATTTCATGGATTAGCACCTTATTCACATTTTCCTAAAGTAACTAAGATTGGGAATTTAATAAAAGCATTTAGTTACTTTATAATATTCATCATACTTTTAATGAGAATTTATAAGTCCTTGTCTTACCCGTTCGGCTAACGACTCTCCACCGATCAAGGAAGCGGTGGGTGAGAGTGGACACCCATTAAGTTGCCATTTTATAGGCAACAACCTTATACCCCCTTACAAACAATTCCTATGATCATCTAATCTTCATAAGTTCAAGAACATGAATATGAACACTTTCAAGAATCAAAAATTACACTTAAAAAAAACTTGTAATTTTAATAATTGCCATTGTAAATGGATTAGCATAAACATTACACCATCTAAAACAAGCTTTAAAACATCAAAACAGTTTCGGGTAATGTTTCTAGTCCATTTCCAGCAACAAATGTGCAAACTTTCATACGAGCAAAAAACAGAAAAACGATTTTTTTTCCAAGCTGTTTGCACAAAAAAAAACAACAAACGAACCATGCTCTGATACCACTGATGGGTTTTGAGCATTATAACACTTCCTAAGTGTACATGCAACCCTAATAACCTTGGATCTATGTTTGTCTAATAATCATGCAAAGTTGAATTCCAAGGTTATATTCCTATCTAGCATACATGGGGAACATTTTTAACTTGAATGAAAGATAGAATAACTTACCTTGTTGTTGATTATGATCCTTGAAACCTTGTGAGCCTAGCACCCCAAGTGTGATGCCTCAAATGCTTCAAATAACACCAAATGCTTTTGGAATGACTTTAGAGAGAATACACACTTCTAAAATCGGCCTAGCCCTCTTGTTTCTTATGTGTTGCCGATTTTGGTGGAGAATGGGTTTCTTATATAGTGTTGACACATCTAGGGTTACACCATGTAAACCCTAATGTGTCATGACTCTTCATTTCCATGACCCATGGGTTTGTAACTCCCATGGAGCATCCATGGAGCATCCTATGGGTGGAACCCAACTTGATAATCCATGGAGCCTCTTAGCCCACTATATAAGATATGGAAGATTTACATAATCTACCCATATATTTAATTAGTTATCTTTTGATCACTTAATTAATTCTAAATTAATTCTTGATCAAACTAATTAAATAATATTATTAATATATTAGAACTTATAATATATTAATAAACCATAAGTGTTATTTCTCTCATTTTAGTTTATCCAATTGCATGGTGCCATGCAACCCAAATGGACCATGCCGGGTCGGGTCAAGTACATACCAGAAATAGTTATGGACTTAGACACCTTATCCAACACTTATATCCATGAAAAGGTAACAAGAAACTCTATGAGTTAATCCATTCATATTTGCCTTACAACTTCTCAAACAATCATCCAATTGCCATAAAGCCCGAGCTGACATATTACCAAAATACCATTTGGCTCCAAAACACAAACTGAACACCCGGATAATCTAAATTACACCACCCACACCCAAATGGGAACGATTCGGAACAAGGTGTTACAACTCTCCCACACTTAAATTAGATTTTGTCCTCGAAATCAGTCCTAACCATTCCTGAGCATACCACATCCTTCCTAAGGTAGCCGAAACCAACCCAAGCATGTTTCTCCAACCTGAAGATGGTCAAATCTTTCCCGGCTTCAAACAATCCTATGCAAGATAATTACGACTACTCCAATTGGTCTGACTCCCTGACAGTGTAACACCTCGTTTAAAATAGAGTAATTAAATAATAAACCCGGAACCCCGAAAATGTAATCTTTATTATTGTTTTATATTATTGTAGCCAAAATCAAATAATAATTAACAGGGTGTTGGTTTCGGGGAGCCAAATGATAAGATTTGAATGTTCGGGGGGGGGGGGGTTAAAGTGTAATTCCGGGACTTACTTTGTAAAGATTTTCAGAAGTCAGAGGGTGGTTGGTATCATTTGGACTTAATATGAAAGGATTTTGGATGGCTGGGGCTAAAAGGGTAAATTATGTACCTAAGTTGAAAAGAATTTGTCATGGAGGGGCTATATGGTAACTTATGGGACTTGAATTGTTATGAATATTGGATGATGGGGGTTGCTTTGTAAATTGTAGCCTTATATTGAAAAGAAATTGGGAATGAGGGACCAAAGGTGTACATTGAACAAAAGTTTGATATGAGCGGACATATTAAACCCGTCACCTTCCACCAGCCACTAAACCCTAACCCTAATCTTCAGCCGCCACTACTCTTGGAGTGCTCTTCAGGCACCATCGTACGTAGCTTCCCCGATCGCCGCCGACTTGCTGTTGCGAACCACCGAGGAAGCCACCTCTATCCCTTGCTGCACCGAGCCGCTGAGCAATCGCGGCTGCCTTTCCCTTCCGATGAACTCGAGTGACCGCTAATCCCCACTGTCTTCTTCTTCTCATTCTGTCGCTGCACTGTCGTCGTCTTCATTCCGGGCGGCTGGTGTTCTTCTCCGACTGCCATGCGCCACCGTGGGGGTGGCTGAGATTGGATACGTTTTCTGGTGCAAAGTCGCATGTTGAAGATATGTGAACATGTGTTGACGTGTTGCTAGGCAGGGGATCAAGAGAAACCATCGTCACCACTGTGAGGTGGCGGCTGGTATTCTTCTCCGACTGCCATGCGCCACCGCCTGCCGCCTCAAGATTTCTGATGGGGTGTGTTTTACTTGTCCAGTTCGTGTTTGTGTGTGTTTTGGTATTACTACACGAGTGTGGGTGTGCTGATTCGCCGGAAACCATGGAAAACCACCATGGCTGCCAACTATGGTGGTTACCGCCACATTTTCTGTTCTGCCACCACCAGCCGTCATGTGGTGGTGGTTGTGTGCGTGTCTTGATGTGTGTGAGTATATTTTTTATGGTATAATATTTTATGTACATTGTACGGCCGGAATAATCAAATAAAACAACCCGTCACCGCCGTCAGGTGGTGGTTGCCACCTCACGCCGCTATTGTGCCGCCACCTTGGGTGGCTGTGTGCTTTTGTGTGTGTGATTGTTATTTTGGGATGCTTGGATATTTTTTTAGCCAAAAATCATAACCACCACCTCGAGGTGGTGGTTGCTGCCGTGAGCCGCCATTGACCACCACTACCCGAGGTGGTAGTGGGTGGTGCCTAACTTAATTAATAATTAATTAACCTAAAATTTAACAAGTGGACTAATTGGATCGCGACTGGGTTGGAAACCCTAATTAGGGTTTAGAAAACCCTAATTTTGGATTTATTGGTTTGGACTTACAAGGACCCGCATTTTGGGTTATTGGAATTGAATTGATAACTACACCCGATCACACTGTATGATTTTTCTAGTAGAGTGATGGACTTAATGGATTAAGTAATAAACACTTAACCCTAATCGTCATTTTATGTGAAAACCATAATTTTGCTTGGGCCTTGAGTTGGGTCTTTCTATTGGGCTTTGGTGATTGGGCTGTTGATGGGCTATCCAAGAACAAGTAAATGGACTAAAATATTTGACCGGGCTTTAGGGTAACACCCATGTGAGGGACTTGGGCCTAATTTGGAAAATTGGGCCATAAATGGGCCATAATTGGGCCTTGATGATTATGAGATATTGGACTATTGGAATGCCAAGTGTTTGGACCGGAATAGATGGTTGGGCGTTAAAGTAAGGCCCATGTGAAGGGTTTGGGCCCAATTTGGAAAATTGGGCCGTATGTTGGGCTTTGGTCCTTTGATTGACTTTTGGGCATTTGGAGTGTGACTTTGGGCCTTAGGTTTGAATCAAGCTAGGTTGGGGGTAGTCTTTTACCCCAAGCATGGACTTATGGTTATATATTGGAACCCAATTATGAATTAGGTGTTGTTTTAATGTTGATAGTTCAGGAATCTGTCATCCAGCAGCTAGGGTTTTGTCCAGAGGACTTCAGCAGTGTGAGGTGAGTTATCCTTACTATATTAACAGGGTCTAAGGCACCAAGGCCGGCCCTTTATAATTTGTATCCTGGTTATAAGATGGTTGCTTTGTTAGTGATCTATTAGATTGGTATCCTGGTTATAGGATTATGCTATGTTAGTGATCTGTTAGATCGGTATCCTGGTTATAGGATGGTTGCTATGTTAGTGATCGGTTAGATCTGTATCCTTGTTATAGGATGGTTGTCATGCTAGTGATCTGTTAGATCTGTATGACTATCTGTACATGCTAGCTAGCATATGATATTTATGTGCACATGTTTGTTGGTTTAGGGGATTGGGTTGAGGCAGGTCCTGCTTTGTGTTATAGGCCAAGATACCCAGGGCGGACCGAATAGACTGCAGACCCGGTTAAGGCATACCGGTTAGTCCGAATGCCCGGCGAGTGGTCCGGATAGGCTGAAGGCCCTGAGAGGCGGTTCAGACGTGTCGAAGGCTCGGAGAGCGGTCCAGATAGACTGATGGCCTGTGAGACGGTCCGGTCAGACTGATGGCTCATTATGCATGTTGTATTTGTCTATATGATATGGTTATATATGTATGGTGTTGGTATTTTGGGGGAACTCACTAAGCTTCGGGCTTACAGTTGTGGATTATGTTTCAGGTACTTCTGATGATCGCGGAAAGGCGAAGGCGTGATCGTGCACCTCCTTATATTTTCATGATTTGATTCTGGGGATACTCTGATGTTTAAACTATTTTGAAAACAAATTGTAATAACTTAATGGTTTTAAATGTTTTTAAAAGTTTTAAATTTGCTCGAATTTTATGGGTGTTACAAGTTGGTATCAGAGCCTTGGTTTGAGTGATTTGGAGGGAACACTCGTGAAAGACCCACACTTTCATATTTGACAATTGTTACTCTGAAACATGCTACATGCATATTCATAAAAATAATATTTTATATTGATAAAGTGATTACAAACTACTGGATACAAACCGACTATTTCGTAGTGTTATATATTACATAACTTCCCAGGATTCTATAGTTTTATACATATGGGAGTGCAAAATACAATAGTTTCAAACTATTCGAAAATCTTCTATCAAAACAATAGTTTCAAACTATTCAAAAATCTTCTACCAGTATATAACTATACTGGATGCTTATCTCCTGCAAATTAGTTAAACATTGAGAGGGGTAAGCGGTGACGCTTAGTGAGTTCAATAATAGATACAATATAACGTTATGCCATATATATACTTTACTATGGCAGAGGCAAGGAGGATCAAGGAACAACAAAGGCATATGTGAATCATGTGACAAACTTTCCATATCAATCATTGATTTGATTCAAAGATATACAATAAATGAGGCTTAACAATTTCCATACTAGATATACATCAATAAAGCTTTGGCCCAAATGGCACAGAAGACATACAACTTCGGATTAACCTTTTGGTAGATTTCAGGCTTATAGCCCTGTCTAACCTTCTGCCAATACCATAGAATAGAAATCATTCTCTTACGGAGACATGTTCTACATGGCCAGAGGCTACATACCAGTACCAATATGAATCTAAGTCCTTTCACTGATCACATGGTCAAAGGTATTACTTTGCTATTAAACATAGCGAATAAAATTTTAACACAGAAAAATAAACCGGAATAATAACACTGAAAAGCACAAAGCACATATAACACATAACATACAATTGTTCCTATATATTAAACTCACCGTGAAATAACCGGGGGTTAAAATAGTAATTTGGGCAGCACTTCGGCTCTAAATATGACTTTCTTCGTTGAAAACCGGGAGTTTTCTTGAAAACCGGGCTCTACGAAGGTTGGGCTTCGAAACCGAAAAGATAAATTTTTCGGGCTTCTCGGAAATTTCGGGGTGTGTTTCGGGCTTTGGAATTAGCACCGGGGCTTCGGGGGAAGTCGGAATGTAAGAAAATATGGAAAAAGGGTGAAAAAGGGCAAGTTTAGAACCTTTACCCGGGAGGTCTCGCAGGCACTATTTATAGTGCGAGGGTTGGATCCGAAGCGAGGAGGGAGGGGCACGCGTCTGCGAGGCTCGGACCAGGTGGCAGCAGGGCGAGCCTCGGACTGACAGCTACGAGCTTCGGATTGGTCGGGCGACGCGGCTACTGCATCGGATCGGGTCAGCAGCCTTGGTCCAATAAGAAGAGTACACGCATGCGAAGGGGTGTCCGAGGAGCATCCGCGGGGTGTCTCCTGCGAGGCTGTCCGAATGCGAGTGGACTGTGGACTTGGTCCAATCAGAAGACGAAAAGCAAAGCTCGGTCCTATCAGGAGGTGCCACGTGGAGGCCTCGCATGCGAGGGATGACGTGTCCGAGGTGATTCAGCGAAATTTCCCGGTTTTCCACATTTTCTTGATTTTTTGTGTCAAAAACTTGCGAAAATCATAACTTTTGCATACGAGCTCCGTTTTTGACGTTCTTTATATGCACGCGTAGGTAAAATCATACTCTACGACTTTCGTTTAGACTTCGTTGGCTGATTTTGAATTTATTTTTAATATTATTATTTTTAACAGACCAGGACAGGAAATCCGTTAAAAATTCATAACTTCTTCATCCGACGTCCGTTTTCGACTGTCTTTTTACCGTTGTACTGCTAATGACGAGACCTTCGATTCTCATTTAGGTTGTGTCGGCTAAAAATCACTCGATCTAAAATTTGAGTTTTTAGCTGTCTACTGCTAAACTGAAACTTAGAAAAATCATAACTTCCTCATACGAAGTCAGATTTTGGCGTTATTTTGATCTAACTTCTCAGTTTAATGAATACTACGAATTTCATTTAGATCACTAAGGCTAAAAAGTAGTTTATCAAAAACTCACTTTTTACGTCATTCGGCACCGTGCCGGTTTTGTCGCGGATCTTCGATTGGTCATAACTTCTTCGTTATAACTCGGATTTCGATGAGGTTTTCGCCTATATGTTTCTAACGAGATTATCTACAACTTTCAATAATAAAATTTTACTTATTTCAAATTTTATATTTTCGCTAAATTTCACTATTTAGTTTTTAATTGGAATCTCATAAGACTTCCATTAATTTATGAGTGATTCTAAACATAGTTTTACCTTATTTCTAGTAAAAACTATCTGTTAGAACTCAATACTAAATATTACATAATATTTTATAATATTATTTACTTAAAACACGATTTCAAAACGTGTATGTTACAACTCGCGTGTCTCCAGTCTCAAACTGAGGACAAGATTTTAAAACGATTTTTCTTAAAATGTTTTCAAAATAATAAAGGAGGATGCAAGTGTATGATCAGCCAGAGCTCGCGAATAGACCCCAAAATACCTTACGGATTATTTGATTTTGTGATATATTAGAACAGCATGCTAGTACTAGGCTAGGGATCTTCAGGAATTGCATGATAGAATTGTCTGATTAAATGATGCATGATAGCCTAGGGTTTTCCTTATATGAAATTGACATCATTACTGTAGTTGCTTAGTGTATGCATCACGGTTGTACATAATTAAGATCTTATAGCTTGAGAATATTTGGTTTAGCTTTATTTCCTGTTCCTTGTCTGGTTGTGGGCTTAGAGTAGGACCGAGTATTCGAATGTCTATGGGTCCAGCGTTATGTATGTCTAGCATACACTAGTGATGCAAGGTTGGTAGAAGTTTCATGGGTGGGTTGTGCGAGGCCGGTAGGCCAGTTATGAGATATTTAGCATTCCTCTAGGAGTGAGGATTGAGCGCTCGCCATGTTTATGTATACATTTAGGGCGTTGTGATGATACTTGAGACAAATATAGGTAGGTGTGGAAGGTGGTATGGGCCCGTACTACTGAAAGCACAGGACCCATACGCGTAGCAAGGAAGTCTGTAACATCCGGTTTACCAGGTTTATTGTTTTGAGTATTTAATTCAAGGATTTTGGAGGGACTCGACGAGTTGGTGCCTCAACTCGTCGAGTAGGGTCGTGACTTGGTGACGTGGTTAATGAATGGACTCGACGAGTAGGAGAGATGACTCGTCGAGTCAGCGTTGTGGACAGAAACCCTAAATCTTTAGGCTTGTGCCCTATTTAAGGGTCCTTGTGGCCTTCATTGGCGGCCACACACACACCTGAGAGACCCTAACGAACCAGAGAACATAAGGAGTGAGGGAAGGAGCTAATTACATCACCATTAGTGTATTCTTGCAAGAAGGGAGGAGGGGATTCAAGCTAGGCTGATTGAGGAGCTTAGATCTACTATCACTTCTTCAAAGGTTGCTATTTGAGGTATGAATCCATGCCTAATTTCGTGTATAAAGTAGATCTCATGAATCTAGGGTTTCTTTACCCCTTTTTAGTAGAGATTATGGAGCATGTGGAGTCCTTTGAGGCATAGACATTAGATCTGGACCTTGAGAGGTCCAGAGAGTCCCAATCTTCTAGCTTTATGCAGTCCCATAAGAGTTTTGGGTCTAGGTTACCATTTTGAGAGTTATTTCATCAAATAGAGCATGTTGTGTGGTGTATAGACATAAAGATTGAACCTTTACGTGACTTTTGGGTGCTAGAAGGCCAGATCTATAAGTTAGAGAAACAGATCTGACCTCAGAAGGTCAAATGAGTGTTGCCATGGTGGAAACTCGTCGAGTCCATGAGAGGACTCGACGAGTCGGATCGGGTTGCCCCACGATTCGTGATCAGTGGTAACCCATCGAGTGAAAGGTTAACTCGACGAGTCGAGTAAGGCCTTAAGAGGATTTAGAGGACACACATGGACTCGCCGAGTCACCCGAGTGCACTCGACGAGTCTGGTCAAGTTGGACCGTTGACTGTAGTTGACCTCAGGGTTTGGTCAAACTGATTCAAGAGAGGCCATGGAGGGGTAGGATGGTCTTCTACCCATTCTTTAGAGATGAGAACGTAAAGAGAGTATTGATTAAAGATATTATCATTTTGATAGGAGGAGGCTAGATCGGGGATATCGAGCACGAGAGTCTACTAGACATCATACAAGGTGAGTCTTCTCACTATACATTACCTAGAGTGGTATCTATGTGCAGACCGGACGGTATTATGTGTTATGTGTATGTTTGAGTTTATGTGCATTGAGATATATGTATGCTATGTGTTATATAGACCGGACCGGAGGGTCCAACGATTTAGACCGGACCGGAGGGTCCAACGAGCTAGTCCGGACCGGAGGGTCCAACGAGCTACGGGACTGGAAGGTCCCGCTGAGACACACGGGCTGGAGGGCCCTACAGAGTTATAGCCTCGAGTGGCTAGTATGTGTATGTGGTATTTTGGGGAACTCACTAAGCTTCGTGCTTACCGTGTTATGTGTTATGTGTTTCAGGTACCTCAGAGGATCGCGGGAAGGCGCCGGCATGATTTGTACACACTGGCAGAGGATTATGTTTTTGAGATTTTGGGATATGTTTTATTGTGATGACATTTGATAAACATGAGATTTTGAGAATATTATATGATTTTTATTGTGTTTGAAAAATGAAAAATTGTTTGAAAATTCATGTCGTTACAAGTTAGTATCAGAGCCTTGGTTTGAGGGATTCAGATGCGCGTTCGGGTAAATCTGGACTCAAATTGAGGATTTGAGAGAAATTTTCAAAAGGGATAATTTTTCTAAAAATGAGAAAGAATTTAAGAGAAAACGAGTTGGAGCAGTGTGTACAATCAGCCAGAGCCCGAACGGTGATTTCCCAAAATACCCTTACTTTTGTGTTAAGAGATATTTATGAGATATTTTATGAGACATCATGCATGTTTGAGATAGGCTAGGTAATTCATAATTTAGGACTAGAGTGGCCTGATTTGTGATGCCTTAGCCTAGGAGTTGCTGTTATATGTGATGTGCTTTCGAGTATGTGCTGAGTAAGAGTATCTAGCAGGAATCCTCTAGAGAGGGATTTGAGTAGAGGAGTAATCTAGGAGAGATACCTAGATGAGCATTTGAGGAGTCTACTGAGAGAGTAGTCAGATGCCCGCGTGGGGTAAAGTTGCTTGAGTTCGATGATATCCTTTGAGTATGAGGAGAGCAAGTGGGTAATAACCTAGAGTGGTTTTACATGTTGGTAGAGATTATTCGATGCCCGAATGCTGCTTGCTTCGTGCTTTGTGGAACTCTTGATGATGAGAGTCAGCTACTAAGTGAATATGACGATATTCAGGAGGTAGATGGCTGGCATCATAAGGAGTTCTTCAGCAGCTGATGGCGGAGAAGTGTGAGAACCTAGGATGAGCCTAGGAAAGGGTGACCCTAGTCAGATGAGTATGCTGACAGAGTAGAGCATTACGCAGAGCAGCGAACACGCGTGACGGGATTGGTGATCAAGAAGGTTGAGCAGCTACTTAGGAACTCGGGGATGGTCCGTGTAGAAAGTATGGGTAGATGTGGCAGGTAGTATGGGCCCGTACTACTGAAAACAAAGGACCCATACTCGATACAGGGAACATTCCGGAGGTTTTAAGTAGCAGATCGAGAGGTGATTTCATGGTTCGAGTACCATGATTTGTAGCAAATCGAGAGGTGATTTCATGGTTCGAGTACCATGATTTGTAACAGATCGAGAGGTGATGTCATGGTTCGAGTACCATGATTTGCAGCAGATCGAGAGGTGATTTCATGGTTCGAGTACCATGATTTGCAGCATATCGAGAGGTGATGTCATGGTTCGAGTATCATGATTCGTAGTGGATTGAGAAGAGAGAACATGGTTTGAGTACCATGATTCGTAGCGGATTGAGAAGAGAGAACATGGTTCGAGTACCATGATTGTAGCGGATTAAGAAGAGATAACGTGGTTTGGGTACCATGATTCATAGCAGATCGAGAGGTGGCCACATGGTTCGAGTACCATGACTCGTGGCGGTTAGTGCTTCTGGTTTACCAGTTATTCTATTGTGATTGGTTAGTCTGAGATCAGATGTGAAAGTGTATGGGGCCAGAGGTCCATGTTGAACGAGTTTCAGTGAAGCATCCCTTGTGAGGGAAGTCGAGATGACTCCAAGGTATTTTTGGTGAGATGTCAGATGAAGTCGCAAGGCTCAAGGATGAGTAGAGATGGCGTTTATGGAGGACTGCGGTCTGAGTTGAGCAGTCAGCCGGTAGATGAGGTGTCACATTCTGTGACAAGAGTTGCACTTTTTCCGTTTCATGTTAGAAGCGAAGGAGATAACGAACTTTTGGTTTCCGAGTTGGAGGTAAACCCTGTGGGGTAGCATATGGTTGTGATCTTTTCACCAGAATATTTGAGCATCATGTCTACTGCGAAGTATGTCCTATTCCATGAGAGAGTTATTAGTGGGGACTGAGATGGTTAAGGACAAGAATACACCCTATTTGAGCATAGTAGGGCATGTATTAGCTACAACGGCAGACGATCAAGAAGAGGATATTGGGGCAGTGGCGCTTATTGTCTATGATGAGTATCGAGTGTGGTAATGAGGACTCCGCTCTTATTACAACCCACGTGATGGAACGTTGGTTGAAGAGTCGAGGATGAGGAGAATGATAGTTTATTATTTCAGACTAAGAGTCAGAATTACTACTGGACAGTTGAGATGTCCGGTATTGGGATGGTATGAGATTCTGTATGATTAGAGGTAATCATGATGAGAAGTTTCTGAGGATTTCATCTGAGATTCGAGGTATTTGGAGTTGCGGGGTCTCTATCGGGGAGACCACCGAGCATTGCGTAGTACCTTCCAAGAGTAAGTGTGATGTTCCTGGTGGAAACAGTATGTGGAATAGATTATTGGTGCGCCAATTGGTGATGGTTCGAACCCTGAGTGGGGGAGAACTGGGTATTTTATTGAGAGGATCAGAAATTTGTTCAAGAGCGGTTAGGGAGCTGGATAGAGACACGCACTATAGATTCATGAGACCAGAGTTACTGGTGGTCAAGGCGAGGGCAGATCGAGATAATTCATGTTGTACATGTTAAGGAAAGGATGAGTGTCTCCACGGCAGGTGGCCGTCGGTCGAAGACCGTATGTGGCATGAAGATTAGTTGTGAATCCTGAAGGAACACATTGTTGTATCTGTGTATGATGCGGTAAGTAGGAGATCAGTGGTTGAGACAGGGCATCATGAGGTTCTGTGATGGTGTACCGAGGTATCTACGGTTCCAGTGGGAGCCCTTTCAGCTAATTGACATCAAGCGGGATTATTCGAGAATGTGGATTGCAGCAGGGAAAGGTGTTTTTTTATGACGGATGTTGTCAGAAATAGCAATGCATAATTTAGGTAAGTGTGTACACCTATGGTTGGTCCACGGGGCATGAGTTAATGATCGCAGTGTGGCGTCGACCTGAGGATGAGATTGTGAAGTGGTAAGAGCAAGGGCGGTAGGACTACAGGGAGCCGTAGTACTCACTATTCAGTGAGAGGTTGTGGTGATGCTACGGGGAGCCTTAGTACTCACTATTCAGTGAGAGGTTGTTGTGATGCTGCGGGGAGCCGTAGTACTTACTATTCAGTGAGAGGTTGTGGTGATGCTTCGGGGAGCCGTAGTACTCATTATTCAGTGAGAGGTTGTGGTGATGCTACGGGGAGCCGTAGTACTCACTATTCAGTGAGAGGTTGTGGTGATGCTACGGGGAGCCGTAGTACTCACTATTCAGTGAGAGGTTGTGGTGATGCTACGGGGAGCCGTAGTACTCACTATTCAGTGAGAGGTTGTGGTGATGCTACGGGGAGCCGTAGTACTCACTAATCAGTGAGAGGTTGTTGTGATGCTGCGGGGAGCCGTAGTACTCACTATTCAGTAAGAGAATGTTGTGATGAAGTACCCTCTGATCAGAGCGTGACGCAGAAGAGTTTTAGGCTTGGGTAGCCCTAATATTTGAGTTTGTGGGAGCCTGGTGGTCGAACCAGGGGCGAGACTGGGGTCTCCATATTTGTCGGGAGTCGTTATATTCTGAATTGAGTAGTGGTTGTCGCAACCAAAGGGAAGTGGATAAGTGAGGAACGTATGGGTTGCGGGTCATGAGTCATGAGTTAAGTGGTTCGTTGGGACGAGTGGTTCCAATTTTGTGTCGGACCAGACTCTCGAGTTGAGTTCGATTCTAGTGGTGTATTGAGTAGGCAGAATGAGATTATGGATTCAGAGATGAATTTCATTTGGAAGGGGGTATTGTTTCCATCTGGTGTCTTAGACCGGAGTGGGTCAAATCGTTGGTATAAGAAAACCGCGAAACACATGGAACTAATGAGTAGTAGATGGCAGAGGTCGAGAGTGAGTCAAATTCCGTATTCGCTTGAGGTAAAGCGAACTTCATGACTTGTGTGTCACACTGGGCCGGGATAGTTGTATTGATAAGGAAGTCAGTGAGAAGTTTTGGTACATGCAATGGGTAACCTTTGGAGGTTCAATTGCTGGGTCAGGAGATGACCTGGTGCTTAGTCTTGAAAGGGATATTGAGAAGGGAGCTGAGGTTTATGTTTGTCGGATGTCGGAGGACGCTTCTGAACAAGCAGGATCATTTTTCGTGCCTGAGGTCAAGGTCTTGAGGGTTCGTTGTTCAGAAGGGTTGTGATTGCAGTACAGTGGATGAGTCCCTGGTGTGATGTGATCATTTCATTCCTTGGTATATGATCTGGATTGTTTATCATGTCTGAGACAAGTGATCGGTAGCTAGTTTTGGGCATGGATTTGTTTTTATCAGTCCCCACCAGAGAATCAGAGGGGCAGTGAGCTATCGGGGTTTGTTATTCGAGGAGCGAATAACGTGGTGACATCTGGAGAGAGCGGTCTGGCTGTGTATCAGGCTACTAGAGTTTCCAGATTCTTGAGAGTCAGAAGGGGTAGCGTAGTGGCAGATGGGTCTGTCCTTTTCCAGGGAGGAGTTCCTATTTGGATTCAGGTGCCCAGAGAGGAAGATAGTTGTGTGGTATGAGATCCTTTCGATGGTGCTGTTCGATTATTGGATTAGATCTATATGTTGTTGAGGAGCGATTTCGAGGGCGAAATCTAATTCAAGTGGGGGAGAATTGTAACATCCGGTTTACCAGGTTTATTGTTTTGAGTATTTAATTCAAGGATTTTGGAGGGACTCGACGAGTTGGTGCCTCAACTCGTTGAGTAGGGTCGCGACTTGGTGACGTGGTTAATGAATGGACTCGACGAGTCGCAGAGATGACTCGCCGAGTCAGCGCTGTGGACAGAAACCCTAAATCTTTGGGCCTATGTCCTATTTAGGGTCCTTATGGCCTTCATTGGCGGCCACACACACACCTGAGAGACCCTAACGAACCAGAGAACATAAGGAGTGAGGGAAGGAGCTAATTACATCACCATTAGTGTATTCTTGCAAAAAGGAAGGAGGGGATACAAGCTAGGCTGATAGAGGAGCTCAGATCTACTATCACTTCTTCAAAGGTTGCTGTTTGAGGTATGAATCCATGCCTAATTTCGTGTATAAAGTAGATCTCATGAATCTAGGGTTTCTTTACCCCTTTTTAGTAGAGATTATGGAGCATGTGGAGTCCTTTGAGGCATAGACATTAGATCTGGACCTTGAGAGGTCCAGAGAGTCCCAATCTTCCAGCTTTATGCAGTCCCATAAGCATTTTGGGTCTAGGTTACCATTTTGAGAGTTATTTCATCAAATAGAGCCTGTTGTGTGGTGTATGGACATAAAGATTGAACCTTTACGTGACTTTTGGGTGCTAGAAGGCCAGATCTATAATTTAGAGAAACAGATTTGACCTCAGAAGGTCAAATGAGTGTTGCCATGGAGGAAACTCGCCGAGTCCATGAGAGCACTCGACGAGTCAGATCGGGTTGCCCCGCGATTCGTGATCGGTGGTAACTCGTCGAGTGAAAGGTTAACTCGACGAGTCGAGTGAGGCCTTAGGAGGATTTAGAGGACACACATGGACTCGCCGAGTCACCCGAGTGCACTCGACGAGTCTGGTCAAGTTGGACCGTTTACTGGAGTTGACTTCAGTTGACCTCAGGGTTTGGTCAAACTGATTCAAGAGAGGCCATAGAGGGGTAGGATGGTCTTCTACCCATTCTTTAGAGATGAGAACGTAAAGAGAGTACTGATTAGAGATATTATCATTTTGATAGGAGGAGGCTAGATCGGGGATATCGAGCACGAGAGTCTACTAGACATCATATGAGGTGAGTCTTCTCACTATACATTACCTAGAGTGGTATCTATGTGCAGACCGGAGGGTCTTATGTGTTATGTGTATGTTTGAGTTTATGTGCATTGAGATATATGTATGCTATGTGTTATATAGACCGGACCGGAGGGTCCAACGATTTAGACCGGACCAGAGGGTCCAACGATTTAGACCGGAACAGAGGGTCCAACGATTTAGACCGGACCGGAGGGTCCAACGAGCTAGACCAGACCGGAGGGTCCAACGAGCTACGGGACTGGAGGGTCCCGCTGAGACATACGGGCTGGAGGGACCTACACGGGATGAGACACAAGAGCTACTTGGGATCAGGGAGATGTTCCGTAGTCATTACATTCTGCGGGTTGAGTAGCAAAGGCTGGCACAGGAGTTTCTTGAATTGAGGCTTCGAGGGTTTTGCTCGAGGCCGGGGTACGAGTCGCAGGGATCAAGAAGGGAGTGATGATTATGACCAGATTGAGTTTTGCAGCTAGAAGTAGAGTGGTTGATTGATGGATTGGAATGTGATCTTCTAAGGCAAGGATGGTGCCCTTTCAGTTTTTCGAGGTCGAAGTAATGAGCAGGCTTGTGACCCCAAAATCAGGTGGTATTCTAGCTCAGGGTCAGTTGGTCATAGGGATTGGCGACAATATGTCAGCGTTGGTGAGCGCGGGTGGGTCGATGTGACATGATTATCTTGTGAGGCGTACGCGATTACCGCCCCTACCCATAGGAGCTAAGATCCGATTCGCCTTGGATCTCTTGTATCAGGTGGTAAGGATTGATTGTGCGATCTAGTGCACTTTTGGAATTGGAGACTATGTCTTGGGAGTAGTTTGTAGCCTGGTTTAGGGCAGAGGTTGCTTCAGCTACCGTAGTTCAGCTGTGGACGACTGAGTTGGTGAGTGAGTCAGGGTGCGAGACCCTGAATGCTATGATTTCTAGAGTCCGAGAGTGGGAGATTTGGTTGGAGGACCTTGGGAAGAAGGGTATTATGTGGGAGGTCTGCATATAGGGTCCCACAGGATGGTTATTCAACATTTTCAGGATTTAGTGGTTTTAGTAACCGTTATTGATTGGCGGATGAAAGCGCCAAAGGAAGTAGTTCGTTGCTGAGGTATTAGTTGGAGCATCTATCTTTTGGTCTTCAAGGTTTGAGTGTGGGATCATTCAAGCATTAGGGACTTTCGGTTTCACCGGGATTAAAGAAGTGTTCATTTGGCCTTTGGAAGTTGTGCGGTCTTTAGGTATTGGCTAGTGAGGGAGCACCCGTTGATAGACATTAGTTGTCATCTAGTCGATCGTTGTAAGGTAAGAAGGATTGGGAGCCCTTCAAATTCTCCTGTGCTTTGAGAATTTAGTCGATTCAAAGTGGAGGAGAATTATCCCGGGATACAGAAGCAGGAGCAGTTTTGAAACTGGGATAAGTTTCGCATCCCCGTCAGGGAGAAAGGAGGCCCAAGTGGCTGTTTAGTTTAAGGGTTGTGTGAGTTGGGAGTTCGGTAAAACTCCCCAACATGTGTATCGCGTCTTCTCGGTGCTTGATAGCAGAATTTAGGGAATCAAGTTGGGGTTCTAGTCATGAATTGAGTTCAGTCCGGGTGTTCGGTCGAGTGTGTGCTCGACTCTGAGGGTATTTGGATTGATAGATTGAGGGTAAGGTATCGGGCTGCGGTTGTGTTAGGACAAAAGTGTTGTAAGACTGCGGGGGTTAACCGTAGCATTCACTAGCGGTCAGATAGTGTGGGAAATGTTGTGAGACTTCGGGATGACTCGTAGTATTCACAGATTCTTTCAGATGATTAGGCCAGGGTGGGCCAGCTCATAAGATTGTGGGTCGACCACGACATGATTGGAATCAGGAAACGATAGGTCGTTGGGGGACCGGGCATGATGTAAGACTACAGTATTCTGGTAGCGTTCATTTTTCATATTTGATTCGATGGTGACAGGTTGTTTGGCTATTATGATCAGATAGACCAGAAGGATTGATGGAACCCTGAGTGGTGATATAGCTAGGGCAGTTATTGCTAGTCGAAGTTTCCTTCGGAGGTCGCGTAAAGCGACTGTAAGATTGCTCGTTGGTTCAACAACCGGGAAGGAATCCGGTATTCCGGATGCTTTCTGTCAAGTATAAGTCTATTGTAGGGAAGTTTGGCATATGACTCTGTCTTCTAGTAGGAACCTCAGGTTATCAGAATTTGAGTAGCCAGTTGGGAGTTACGTGCAATGAATTCGGCAATGATTTAGTGTGGGCGGTCTGTCAGGGAGCTAGACCATCTCAAGACTTCAGATTTCAGATTGAGTAAATGTGATCATACTGCAAGGAATTTTTTCATCTTCAGGTTTCAGAACCCTGCGAGGGTTGCTTACGGTTGCCTTGGAAAGGCTGGGGTATGCTTGTAGTTGTGGCTGTGTTGCTCAAGTCATTTGGCGTGTCAGGAATGGTAAGGAATGATTTCGAGGACGAAATCCAATTTAAGTGGGGGAGAGTTGTAACACCTCGTTTAAAATAGAGTAATTAAATAATAAACACGAAACCCCGAGAATGTAATCTTTATTATTATTTTATATTATTATAGCCAAAATCAAATAATAATTAACGGGGTGTGGTTTCGGGAAGCCAAATGATAAGATTTGAATGTTCGGGGGGTTAAAGTGTAATTCCGGGACTTACTTTGTAAAGATTTTCAGAAGTCAAGGGGTGTTTGGTATCATTTGGACTTAATATGAAAGGATTTTGGATGGCTGGGGCTAAAAGGGTAAATTATGTACCTAAGTTGAAAAGAATTTGTCATGGAGGGGCTATATGGTAACTTATGGGACTTGAATTGTTATGAATCTTGGATGATGGGGGCTGCTTTGTAAATTGTAGCCTTATATTGAAAAGAAATTGGGAAGGAGGGACCAAAGGTGTACATTGAACAAAAGTTTGATATGAGCGGGCATATTAAACCCGTCACCTTCCACCACGCTAAACCCTAACCCTAATCTTCAGCCGCCACTACTCTTGTAGTGCCCTTCAGCCGCCACCGTACGTAGCCTCCCCGACCGCTGCTGACTTGCTGTTGCGAACCACCGAGGCAGCCACCTCCGTTCCTTGCTGCACCGAGCCGCCGAGCAATCGCGGATGCCTTTCCCTTCCGACGAACTCGAGTGACCGCTAATCCCCACTGTCTTCTTCTTCTCCTTCTACCGCTGCACGGTCGTCGTCGCCATTCCGGGCGACTGTTGCGGCTGGTGTTCTTCTCCAACTGCCATGCGCCACCGGGGGGGCTGAGATTGGATGCGTTTTCTGGTGCGAACTCGCGTGTTGAAGATGTGTGAGCGTGTGTTGACGTGTTGCTCGGCAGGGGATCACGGGAAACCATCGCCACCAGCGTGAGGTGGTGGCTGTCATTGCAAATCACCACCTGCCACCTCAAGATTTCTGATGGGGTGTGTTTTACGTGTCCTGCTCGTGTTTGTGTGTGTTTTGGTGTTACTACACGAGTGTGGGTGTGCTCATTGGACGGAAACCATGGAAAACCACCATGGCTGCCAACCATGGTGGTTACCGCCACCTTTTCTGTTCTGCCACCACAAGTCGTCGTGTGGTGGTGGCTGTGTGTGTGTGTGTGTGTCTTGATGTGTGTGAGTATATTTTTTATGGTATAATATTGTATGTACGTTGTACGGCCGGAATAATCAAAGAAAACAACTCTTCACCGTCGTGAGGTGGTGGTTACCACCTCACGCCGCCACCAGCCGCTACCTTGGATCTATGTTTTCACTAATTATACATGCAAAGGTGTTTCCAAGGTATTAAGCCTATAACTAGCATGCAAAGATGTAAACTACACAAGATACTAGTTAGTGTAACATACCTTTTATCTGGCTAAAAGTCTTGATGTATTTGGCCTTAAGAGCTTAGCCCCAATAGTGTGGAAACCTCAAATGAAGTCACAACACATCAAGGACAAACGTAGGACTTGAGAGAGAATCTCCATGCACTCTAAAACCTTCATGAACTCCAAGAACATGCACACACACACACACAAGGGGTGGCGATTTTAGGTCAAGATGCTTGTATTTATATGTGTGGTATTTCAAGGGTCATGGGTATAACCCAAATCCATACCCATGTGTTTTATGATCCATGGTTCATGTGGCCCAACTCTTTATGTATCCATACATAAACTTGGTCCAAAATGGATCATAAGCCCAACACATATAAATATCACTACTTACCATAATTAGTCCCCATAAATTTAATTAGTCTCTTTGGATCACTAAATTAATTCCAAATTAATTCTTGATCAATACTAATTAAAACATATGATTTCATATTAATATATTATAGCTTATAATATATTAATAAATCATATACAACCTCTTCTCTCAAAAGTCCATCCTAACAAATTGTCCTGATGATATGCAACCCAAATGGAGCATGCTACTCTCAGGTCGAGTTCATACCAATAATAGTTATGGGCTTATACATATAATCCAACAGTCTCCCACTTGGATAAGTCTAAAACTATTATTGCGTATGACTCCAAGATCCCGACTAGCAATCGTAGCTCTTAAAAGCCGCTGTCGAACTCTGACCTAGTCAATGACATGTCCATTAGCTAAGGGATCATATATTCCTCCATTCTAGATATCATATGGACTGAGACATGGATTATAATCATTCTCTCTGTCCATCTGTTGTTTCCCGATTTCTGATTTATGACGATCGACTAATTGAACAAATCAAATCAGTACAGGCCCGACCGAGCACTTACGTTTGTCATCACTAGATCATCTAGAGGCCCACATATATCGCTTTTATTCCTCTAAGGGTAAAAGGAATAGATAAACCTCGACTCATATGCTTGCTCTATATACACACCAAATGATACACAAAAATGCATTTTATAACACCAAGTTACTGGTGCGTTTTCACATAATCAATGTGAAACCGACTTGTATACTGTAACTCATATCTCTTGGTTCGAAGAATATAAGATATTATCGTCTCATGATCACTCGTCATAAAATCCATGAAGTGAGTCAAATGAGCGTTGGTTTAATCCAATACTCGAATCTCATTCCAGGAGCACTCATGAATGTTGTAGCAACTTTTTCTATGTCTAAACACTTTTAGACATCTACAAGCCCAATTAATGACAGTCTTGCATTAATACCTACTTCCAATGTATTATCGACTGTGGATGGTTTGAATAACTTAGTCATTCGAAAAGAATAACCAAGTTATTCTGGAAGTCAAAACATGCAAAGTGAAACACAAGAATAATATTAATCCTATATGGCCCCAAGCACCTTTGAGAGTAAATAAAACACCTTTTATTTAAACACCATATTGATTACTCGTTATTCATTGTATAATGTTTGAAATAATCAACTTTATACTTGAATCAAAACAATAGTCATGCCATGCTCCAAGCATGCACACTATGTTTGTCCAAACAATAGTTATGCCATACTCCAAGTATACACACTATGTTTGTCTATGATCCTTACTTTTGTGAAATAGACCAATTGAACATGATTCCAATGATTCTCATTTCACAATACCCAATCCAAATCGTAAATGTAAGAATTCCAAATTCCTGTCATTTACCGAAGTATGTTAGATTATGCACTTATATGCATTGATCCTCTTGTAATGATTATGCACAAAATTCACAAAGACTTGGTAACAGACATTACAAAGTATTCCAATGGAGAGCAATTCCATGGAAACGAAGTCTCATATTCAAAGTACATTCCTTTGAACATCCTTCTTGCATTAAGTTTTCTAATCTTACAAAGATTTAACGAATAACTTCCACCTATGGTAATATTTCCATATTCCCATTTTGACTATCACTTCTGAACAAGAGTTGCCTCTTTTCAGAATATGTCAATATGATCCTTCCAAAATTTACACCATACTTCCAACTGTCCATGGGCAACCAATCTTTGGTAAACCTCAGATTGTCCTCGACAATTGCTTAATTATTTTAGTCATATCCAATTCTAGACCTTTTCCCCTCTTAATGCCCTAGGCATTTGGAAAATTTAGAAAGGATAAATATTATAGCACATGTGATCGATCCTATACCCGAAGCATATGGGACACGACTCATGATGTCTCACATAAAGACATAATCCTAGACCAGTCTTTTGCTACAATATTTTTTATTTGCCATGTTTTCATAATTCCACTATGAAGAGGGATGTCGTAATCATAATTGAATTTTGAGAACGCAATATATATAGAATTTCCTTATGTTGAACCATTCCAACATAAATCTCATATATATATATATATATATATATATATATATATATATATATATATATATATATATATATATATATATATATATATATCCTTGACTAAAGATAATTAAAACTCAATCTAAGCTTTTAGAATTGAAATGAAGTATAATTTCCTCTCCCTTAATTATAGCAAAACAACTTTTCCCAATTAAAACTTTTATTTTCTATAACTAACATTGCTAACTTGCAACCCTTATCATAATTATCATGCTCCCACTAGCTTTGACATGTATCCAGAAATCAACTGGACTTCTAGAAATCAATACTTTATTGACTTTCTTACCAAAGTTCAGATTTATGATACGAGATGCTTTGATAAGAGTTTATCAAAATCATACACCTTTTCTTAGATAGCTCACATGTGTGTGTAAACAATTTTTAGAACTATGAAAAGGGATGCCGTAATCATAGTCTCAATTTTTTAGACCTTTGCCATTTCTCACAAGTCCATGTTAGTGTGCCGGTTACCCACACACGCTCCACTAACGACTTTGAGAATGCAAATATCACAATTGCTATCTACTTAAAAACTACTTAGTGAAAGCGTTTCCTCGCCATCATTTTTATGAATCGAAGAGAAATGTTATAACACTTAGATTTTATGGTGTATGTGTTCCCGAATTTTTCAAAACCATAATCATAAGACAAGGTTAGTGACAAATCCAAACTCATATGGACTGAACTTGTGTAATCTTAACTTCTTGCTACTTGGCAGCACAAGGCCTACCATTGCTTCCAAGTAGTTATACAAACAACTGAGAACTCATAGAACTCACGTGCATAGTCAACTTTAACTGGAATGGGCACAGAAACAAGAATATGTCAACACGATAGGCTATAAACCTCAAGTCGTGTGCTAGTGATAAACAACAAGTTTTATTCTTGATTAGTTCTTGAAACTTTTCCAGATCTTTAAGACTCCCACTGGCCTCTTGACATATAAGATTCTCTTGTCAAGAACCATTCCTTGACAAAGCAAATATTCAAGAGTTAGTACGGATTCTTATCAAGACAAACACTTCACACAATTGGCCTTAGTTGGTTTTATGTTTTATCCAAAACATCACAACTTACCAATTTCAAATGTTCAAGAGTAAGAAAACATTTTACTCTACATTTGAAAAGTGTTATAAACCTTCTTAAGATTATGTCACTCAAGTTACAATCTTGGAGTATTACTCTAAGACTTGTTTTTGGAACGACGTATGATTTATCTTTTGATTCAACCATTTCAACAATTCACGATTCCTCTTCTTAGTCAAACAAATGCACTAAGATGTCCTTAGAGGATTAATTATGATATGGTTTCTTAATCATTGAGATAATCACAAAACACGATACTAAAGTACTCTCCCATCTTTTCAGACTGGAGAAACTTTTATCTTTCTGCCTAATTTGATTCTTCTCATTCGTCCTGCCATACACTGAAACTTTTCCAATGTTTCAGAATTACACTTAAACTTGTAAGTGTAACCATATTTACTAACTTCTAGTAAATCATGACGAACTAGAAAAAACCCGTCGCGCCGTTGGCTCAGGGTCGAAAAATGGTCCAAATGGCAATGTACTTTTCTTGATTTTTCTGCATTCACCTTCAAAGAAGATCAGATAATCCAAATTTTTTTTGAACTTGTTGGATTGGTTCCAAACTAAATCAGACTATTATTATTATAAATAAACATTCTAACAAAGCAAACTTAATTTACAATTTCAGTACAGTATAGACAAAAAATCATTTTAAAAAAAATAATAAAAGTCAAAGTAAATCCGCTAGAGACCAAACCTGTTACATATAATAATTCTACAACCATTCTTCACCTCACTTCTTTCTGGTGCATTTTTACATGCCCCCTGCAAGCAACATTCACACACACATATGAAGTTAATTAGTAATAATAAAATATAATCAATAAAGAATGTGTGAAAATAGCAATGTACTTGCGTTACTTCCAAAGATTTCCAGTAAACAAAATATAAAGAAAAGAAAAAGAATCATCTTTTTCTCTAACATGTGTAAAATTGAAAGTAAGTTTGATTTTTTTTCCTTGTCAATGTCATACTTGTAAAAGTAATAAACCATGGGACTAACAATAAAAAAACCAAAATTTGTGTGTGTGTGTCTTGTTGGAAGTTGTTGGGGGAAGCGGAGGTGAACGGGCAAGGGCAGTATTGTCATTTGACTCATACAAATCTTATGTCAACTTGTGTATAGCTTCATAAACGGGTGAGTTTGTATCTTTTCCTCCAATGTCGCAAGAAAGGATTATGGAGGCTGCAAAAGTAAAAACCGGTAAAGTACTGAAATACCCATATATGAAGTTTCATTAATGTTTAGAAATGATGAGTGAGAGTAGAGATGATTAAAAATTGGAACACACGATTTACCTTTCTAAGAATTCGGAAAAAATTATAGCGAGTTCCAATCCTCTTTAAATGTCATAGTGTCCTGGCCTGCATATGAAATTTGTTTTCAACAAAAAAATAAAAAAATAAAAAATAAAAAATAAAATAGATGTGACCTGTTTACCCGACTCTTTTATGTAAATCCAATGCTTTAATGGGTTCATGTCTTGGAATCTAAAATAGGCGACACAAATAAATATCAGTTAATGGTTAACTGGTTATCACAATGAAATAAGTAGACAACCCATATGCAACATGAATAAGCATCACCTTATCAATAAGGTTGGTAATTTCATCAATTACTGCATAACAAAATTTTAAAGCTCTCTTTGAGTACCTAAAAACAAATAACTATAAGTTTTTTATATCATTTGTAGCTAATGAATACAAAAGGTGTCTTACCTGTTGTAATGTAGCGTTCCATCTCCTATTACTTAAAGTTTTCCCAACTTGAAACAGTTAGGTCGGTCCAAAAAGTAACGTATGCCAAAGTTGTACCTGGGATTCAAAAACAAAAACCAATGTTTCATTCTTTGATTTGTTTGTTTGAGTAAATCTCATAAACCAATAGATGATCAGTTTCAGTTAGAATCCACAAAAAAAATATAAAAATTCACTAACAACTTTTAACAAACAGCTGGTGGGTAAATGTTTCAACATCTAATCAAAGTTAGCATACTATTCCAAACTGTTCCAATACCTGTATCACCCCATCAAAAAACTGCAATCCTAAGCTCGGTGACCTTCAAATGAAGTCATTTACAGTCTGAGATACAAACATACACCCCAAGAAGTCGGAAACGAACAAAAAAAAAGGAAACCGGATCCGAAAATAAACCCAAATAGTCTGGAATTGATGGAGAGATAAAAACATGGCAAACATAGTGGAAGATGAAAACAGATACCTGTGTAAACATCTGATCGGCCAACGGGGGTGGTGGAGCAAGCGAGAAAAGAAGCCGATGTCGGCCCCAAACCAGCCGGAAAGCAATGGCGTTTGAAAGAGGCATGAGGAAGACGACCGAAAGTGATTTTCGTCGGAAGGTTCGATGTTGTAAACATGGATGTTCCTTGGATATAGAAGAAAAAGAGACGGTGGAAAGCGTATGAGGTGGAAGATAGGAAAAGAAAAGAGAAAGGTAGCGGTGGAAGGAATAGATAAACGTGCGGAAAGTAGAAGAACCTTTTCAGGCGGCGGTAAAAAAATCAAAATATTGTGGCCAATCTCTAAGACCCAAAAAAGTTAGTCCTGGGGTTTTGGGAATTAAAACTTATGTGGCAAATTTGTAAAGGCAAGGAAGTATACTGTTCCCTAAACCTCTTATGCTTTAATATATATAACTAATACCTTTATCGATCTTTGTGGTGGACCTGACCAGCGCACAACCAAGTGTACCCGATCTCCTAGTCCTTCACTTGACTCACATATACATGTGAACAAGGAATTAGTCTTAATTTTCCAAAGATGAAATTCTCATTCATCATACAATACAAGTTGCATGATTTCAAGTTTCTATCCAAATGAAACTTGGGTGATGAAAATCTTTCCTTATTTGGTAAATTATGACACTACCACAAACGAAAGAATCAAATCCATTTTCCACTATTGCTATCAATGGAATCATATAAACAACAATTTTTCACAAGTGCCACTGTAAGGAAAAATAAATAAAATAAAAAATTTTCCTTTTATTTTAAAATTGCGGAAAAACTTATCCTTACAATGCAAATACATATGAAAATTATGTTATTATGCATTCCTAAGAAATTTGTCATAACTCTTAAGCAGCAGCTCAAAATTCTGATCTTCGAATCATGCGATCGAAATCCATCTCCTCGCGATCAGAATCAACTTACTCTTCTTTTAAGCTTCCTCTCTTTGATTCTACAAAACATCAAAATGCGACCTAGTCACATCATGTAATAAGAATCTCAAAATAGGAACTTAATAGAGTTAGATAGTAGACTTCACCCGAAGTGGAGTCAAACTTTTTGGCTTTACCATCCTTATGATCTTTCAGGTAAATAGGGCAGCTTCGCAACCAATGCCCCTTCCTTTGGCAGTAGAAACATATTGACTCTTTGGTAATGGTACATGGGACTATCTCAGACTTAGCCTTTCTCTTTACCATTTGGTCAACCGAGTTGACTATGGCCTATCCCTTTCCATTGGGAAGAGAAAGTTTTTATGGATTTCCAATGTTACCATTGTCAATATCCATGGAAGTTTAGGAAGTCGATCTTCCAATCAAATTTGATTTACCAGTGCTCCAAATCATTGCAGATTCAGCAACACCAAGCAAATAGGTAAGATCATTAAAGATCATGTCATGGTCTGTCATGTAGTAGTCCTAAAGGAACTCACTGTGTGACTTAAAAAGTGATTGAAGAACCTAGTCAACAACCAACTTCCTTAATACCTTGACACCCAACTCTCCCAGCTTGTCAATATGTGACTTTATCTCTAAGATGTGAGCACACATAGACTTTGCTTGCCAATAGAGCTTGAGTGACCTTGAAATTTTCAAGAACTTGTGGGTTAGGGAGAATAATTGGAGGAGGTGGAGGAATTGAAGTATGATTTCCATGATCCAACCACGGGACATCATCTTCATTAGGAAAGCTTGTTCCAAGGGATTTGGGATGATCATAGTTGTCTGAACCAGACATCTAAAATGGGAGATATTCAAGTTAGTTGATTTAAGTCTTTAATATAACACCCAATATGAAATAGTAAGGCTAGGACCCAACACAACATTTTATAACTTGGAAGGGGGATGTCGTAATCCAAGCTATAAAATATTTGAAGGTAGGTGAATGACGATTCACCAATTTCCACCATGAAAAACGAAAAGGGTATTAGGTTTTAATTGGTTTGAAACTCCTAGATCTTTCGAGATTCATTGAACTATTCAATGGCATGTTTAAATCTCGATTGTGCCTCTCAAGTTTTGTGACTGGGATGCCGAGGATCACAAAACAAGGTGTGAATAACCATGCAAATTAACCTGGTACCCTTAATCTTTATCACCTAATCAATGTGGCGGTTACCCACACGCACTCCACCGATTTATGATAAACATTAAGTCACCCTTTGCCACCCTTACTAGTCCATGTTAGTGTACCCGTTACCCACACACGCTCCACCAACGACTTGGTAAGGTACAAAGTGTAATTTCATGGGTTAGCACCAAATTCACATTTTCCTAAGTAACTAAGATTGGGAGTTTATAAGTGTTTAGTTACTTAGTATTTATCATTATACTTTTAATGAATGGAGAATTAATGTCCTGTCAAACCCGTTCGACTAACGACCCTCCACCAGTCAAGGAAGCGGTGGGTGAGAGTGGACACCCATTAAACTACCATTTTATAGGCAGTAACCTTATACCCCCCTTATAGACCGGCTTCGTGAATGAGGCCTACTAACGGTAAGACTGATATACTCTTATACATAGATATAGATATTAAACCTATAATATTATAATAGTATAAGGGTTGAATTTTAAACTATTTAAAATCTTGGGTTTGGAACTAAAGAGTACATGGGGGTAACTTTACAAGTTCCAAAACTTGAGGGCGGGTTTTGAACAATTCAAGACTTATGGTTTGCATAACTTATGAGTTTAAAGTAGTTTTAATGAAAAAACTCTTCAAGTTCCATAACTTGAGGACAAGTTATGGAAGACTTTAAACACATTAAAACAATGAGACTCTTCACTTTCATAACTTATGGAAATCTCATGAGTTTTAAAAATCATAAATGAGACTTTTCATATAACTTGAGGACAAGTTACAAAAACACATTTTATGAACAACTTTTAGATTAATTTGGATCGAAAACAAATTATCACATAATTTTTCTATTAATCTAAACTAACTCATAAGAACAAGATAATTCAAATCATCAATCTTCAAGAAATTAGCATGAACACATACACTAACATAAATCTTGAAATTATGACAATTATCTTAGAAATTGGATTAGCATGAACATTACCACATCAAAAACAGGTTTATAAGTTCAAAAACAGCTTAGGGTAATGTTCCTAGTCCAATTCCAGCCAAAAAACTCGAAGATATGATGTCAGGGGGTCCAACTCGCCGAGTGCAAGAACTAACTCGACGAGTTGGATGAATTTGTACATGGACTCATCGAGTCCCCTGTCCAGACAGCACAAAAACTTCGTTTTTCAGCCTTTTGCATCAAGTATAATTGAAAAAAAGCCCTGGCTCTGATACCACTGATGGGTTTTGGTATAATACAACATCCTATGGTGCACATATAGCTGACTAATCAGTAACATCTCGCAGCTCAAAAGCACATATAGCAGGCATATCAGGCATCTTCCTAGGTCCTTAGCCCTAATCTAGCATGCAATTCTCATAATCATATCATATCATAACATAACATGTATGGGTATCTTGGGGAAAGCTTACTTGAGCTCGGCCGGTCGCGCACATCACACATCTTGTTCTTTTTCAAAGTTCCTTTTTCAAAGTTCCTTTTTCAAAGTTCCTTTTTCAAAGTTCCTTTTTCTTTTTTCAAACTTCATTTCATAAAGTGATTTTTTTTTGAAAATTTTCTTACCAAGTCCTCAGTTTGAGTTCAGACACACCCGATAGTTTACTCGAATCCCTCAAACTAAGGCTCTGATACCAACTTGTAACATCCCAATTTTCAAGGCCAAAAATTTGATTTTTAATTAAGTAACTCATAAAATAGTTTACCAAAAAACATCACCAACATCAAATCAATTTATAAAACTGTAACAACGTGTCTCAAAACCATATCATCCATAGTAATAAAAATCAGAGTACAATCCCAAGAAATCTCATAGTACGGAAATCATGCGTGTGTGTGATGTGTCGCTACCGCGCCGGCTCCTTCCCCTTCGCTGAAGAGGTACCTGAAACAAAACTGACAACTGTAAGCACGAAGCTTAGTGAGTTCCCCCATCATACCACACACCATACAATAACATACTGTCAGGAAATTCTGGGGTGCCTGACTACCCAGGTCAAGCCATTCTGGGGTGCTTGACTTACCCATGTCAAGCCATTCTAGGGTGCTTGACTTACCCAGGTCAAGCCATTATGGGGGGCTTGACTTACCCGTCGGTCCTTACGACCGACATACGAGGACTATTTCACCTCCTACTACTACCACATAATATCATAGCATAAACATACTGTCAGACAATTCTGGGGTGCCCGACCTACCCTTCGGTCCTAACGACCGAACTTGGCGACTATATTCCCCCTGCTACCACTATCACATATAACATATCATGCTAGCACATAAACATATCAGGTAGTAGCAAACCCAAATGAATATCACAAAGACAATCATCCAACATACAACTCCTACTGGTGGGCCAGTATTGTGGTCGTAGACCCACCGCTACTGGAAGGTAACTCACCTTGATGTCGTGCAGTGTCTGAAATGTCCTCGGCGTGAAAGTCGACTCCCTTCGACTCCTCAATCACTACATGGCAACCCTTCTAAATCATCAATTCAAACATGCAATCCAAAACCAGGGTCAACTCAATTCAGTCAAAGTCCACGTTGGTCAAAGTCAACATCTAGTTGACCTGACTCGCCGAGTTGGTCAACCAACTCATCGAGTCCATATCCATCTAACTCGAACCAATCCCCGACTCAACTCGTCGAGTCTAGCAAGAACTCGACGGGTTCTTCTTCAATCATACCATCGGGTCCATCTTCATCCGACTCGCTGAGTTCGACCTTGAACTCGTCGAGTTCATCTCCCTCATAAGAATGTGTCCAGCCTATGACTTGCCGAGTTGTATGAACAACTCGTCGAGTCCTGTTGAGTTTTGAGCATTCTAACACTCCTATGGTGTACATGCAACCCTATAAACCTTGGATCTATGTTTTCTCTATTATACATGCAAATATTAAATATTCCAAGGTTTTATCGTAACTAGCATATTATGAAGCACCTATACTACAAAGTTCTAGTTAGATGACATACCTTTTGATGTAGCTTGATGTCTTCAAGCTTTAAGAGCTTAGCCCCAATAGTGTGGAAGCCTCAAGTGGAATCACAAATCACCAAAAGACCTTGGAAAACCTTTAGAGAATATGGATACTTGGCTCACACTATGAAATCGGTTATTGCCCTCTTTAGTGTATCCACACTAGCCACTAGCATAATTTCATGAACCATAAGACCCTTTATATAGTGTGGAGGATTAGGGTTAAACCCTAATACCCATGACCTTTCATTTCCTAGGATCCATGGGTTAAAGCTCCATGGACTATCCATGAAGACTTAGCCCAACCTAAATGAACTTGGCCCACTACACATATATATATCTAAGAGTCCATATTTAATTAGTTCCTTTTGATCACTTAATTAATTATAAATTAATTCTTGATCAATACTAATTAAATAATATGATTATATATTAATATATTAGAACTTATAATATAGTAATATAAATCATAAATATACTATTCTCAAAAGACTATCCATATAAATTATGTCGGTGAAGTGCAACCCAAATGGACCATGCCGGGTCGGGTCAAGTACATACCAAATATAGTTATGGACTTAGACATTAATCCAACAGTCTCCCACTTGGATAAGTCTAAAACTATTATTGAGTATGACTTCAAAACCAACTGGCAATCGTAGCTCTTAAAGCCGCTGTCGAACTCTGATCTTGTCAATGAACTCTGACCTTTGTCAATGACTTGTCCATTAGATAAGGGATCATAATTCCTCCATTCTAGATATCATATGGACTGAGACATGGATTATCAATCATTCTCTCTGTCCATTTGTTGTTTCCCGATTTCCGATTTATGATGACTGACTGATTGAACAAATCAAATCAGTCCTGGCTTGGCCAAGCACTCATATGTGTCATCGCTAAATCATCGAGGGGCCCACAGATATCGCTTTTATCCCGAAGGTAAAAGGAATGGATAAACTTCGACTCATATGGTTTGTTCTACTACTTGTTGAATCATACACAAAGGCACGTTTTATAACATCGAGTTACCAATGCGTTTTCGTGCAATCAATGTATAACCAACTCATAGTAACAACTCATATCTCTAGGTTTTAATAATATAAGATATTATCGTCTCATGATCACTCGTGATAAAATCCATGAAGTGATTCAAATGAGCGTGGGTTGAATCCAATACTCAGAACTTATGAGCACTCATGAGTGTTGTAGCACCACTTTGTCCACCAACTTGGACCTCTACAAACCAACCCATAACAGTCTTGATTCATATCTACTTCCAACATATGACCGACTGTGGATGGTTTGAATAACTTAATCATTCAGGAAGAGCGACTTAGTTATTCTGGAAGTCAAAACATGCAAAGTGAAACACAAGAATAAATGAATCAAATATGGTATCAAACCCTATGAATATAAATAAACACTTTTATTTATCACTATACTGATTACTCATTATTCATTGTTTCGGTTTTATCAACTTTATACTTGAATTAAAAACACTAGTTGTCCCATGCTCCAAGCATGTACACTATGTTTTTCTTAAACAATAGCTTTGCCATACACCAAGTATGCACTCTATGTTTGTCTATGATCCTTACTTTGTGAAATAAACCAATTGAACATAATTTCAATGATTCAAATTTCACACTCCCAAATCCTTATCGAAAAATGTGAGAATTTCAAATTCCTATCATTTATCGAAATCTGTTTAGATTTTAAACTTATATGCATTGACCCTCCTGTAATGAATATGTACAAAGTCACAAAGACTTGTCAACAGTCATTATAAGGTATTCCAATGGGGATCAACTCCATGGAAACTAAGTCTCATATTCAAAGTACATTGCTTTGGACATGCTTCTTGCATTAAGTTTTCTAATCTTACACAGATAACTTCCACCTATGGAGACAACTCCATATTCTCATTTTGACTATCACTTCTGAATAAGAGATGCCTCTTTTCAGAATATGTCAATATGGTCCTTCCAAAATTAGCACTATACTTCCAACTGTCCCTGAGCAACCAATCTTTGGTAAACCTCAGATTGTCCTCGACAATTGCTTAATCATTTTAGTAATATCCAATTCTAGACCTTTTCCCTTCTTAATGCCTCTGGGCATTTGGAAAAATTTAGAAATGACAAATATTATAGCACATGCAATCGATCCTGTACCCAAAGCAAATGGTACACGATTCATGATGTCTCACATAAAGACATGATTCTAGACCAGTCTTTTGCTACAATATTTTTATTTGCCATGTTTTCAAAATTTGACTATGAAGAGGGATGCCGTAATCATAATCGAATTTTGAGAACGCAATATATAGAATTTCCTTAAGTTGAACCAATCCAACATGAAATTCATATATATATATATATATATATATATATATATATATATATATATATATATATATATATATATATTCTTGACTAAAGATGATTAAGGTCTCAATCTAAGCCTTTAGAACTGAAATGAAGTATATCCTCTCCCTTAATTATAGCAAAACAACTTTTTCAATCCCTGCAGCCTCACGAATTGAAACTTTTGTTTTCTATAATTAACATTGCTAACTTGCAACACTAACAATAATTATCATGCTCCCACTAACATGATGATTATTAGCATAACACTTATGCTCCCACTAGCTTTGACATGTACTCAGAAATCAGCTGGACTTCTAGAAATCAATACTTTATTGACTTTCTTACCAAAGTTCAGATTTCTGATACGAGATGCTTTGATAAAACTTTATCAAAATCATACACCTTTCCTTAGATAACATGCATGTGTGTCTAAACAATTTCAGAACTATGAAAAGGGATGTCGTAGTCATAGTCTCAATTGTTTAGACCTTTTGCCATCTGCTTCAAATCTACTTGGTGGAAGTGTTTCCTCACCATCATTTTCATGAATCGGAGAGAAACCTTATGACCCTTAGATTTTATGGTGTATGTGTTCTTATCCATGTGAATCGTCAAAACCATAGTCACAAGACAAGGATAATGACAAATCCAAACTCATATAGACTGAACTTATGCAATCTTAACTTCTTGCCACCTGGCAGTACAGGGCCTGCCATTTCTTCCAAGTTGTTATGCAACCAATTGAGAACTTTCAGAACTCCTATGCAAAGCCAACTTTAACTGGAATGGGCACAGAATATGTCAACACGATAGGTTATAAACCTCAAGTCGTGTGCTAGTGAAGAACCTCAGGTTTTATTCTTGATTAGTTCTTGAAATTCTTTTTAGGATCTTTAAGACTCCCACTATCCTCTTGACATATAAGACTATCTTGCCAAATATTCAAGAGATAGTGCGGATTCTTTATCAAGACAAACACTTCACACAATTGGCCTTAGTTGGTCTTTGTTTTATCCAAAACATCACAACTTACCAATTTCAAATGTACAAGAGTAGGACACTTTTACTCTTACATTTGACAAGTGTTTTAAACCTTTCTTTAAGATATGTCACTCAAGTTACAATCTTGGAGTATGACTCTAAGAATTGTTTTGGAACGAAGTATGACTCATCTTCCTGATCTAACCATTTTAACAATTCATGACTCCTCTTCTTAGTCATAAGAATGCACTAAGATGACCTTTAGAGGACTAATTGTGATATGATTTCTAAATCATTAAGATGATCACAAACATGATACTAAAGTACTCTTCCATCTTTTCAGATTTGAGAAACTTTTATCTTTCTGTCTAATTTGATTCTTCCCATTCGTTCTGCCATACATTGAGACTTTTCCAATGTTTCAGAATTATACTTAAACTTGTAAGTATAACCATATTTACTAAACTTTAGTAAATCAAATAGTCTTAACGAGCTTTGTGGTGGACATGACCAGTGCACAAGAATGTGTACTCGATCCCTTTAGTCCTTCACTTGACTCACACATCCATGTGAACAAGTAATTAGTCTTGATTTTCCAATGCTTGAAAGTTCTCATTCATCATACTATTCAACTTGCATGATTCCAAGTTTCGGTCCAATTGAAACTTGGGTGATGAGGAACTTTCCTGATTTGGTAAATTTAGACACTACCACAAATGAAAGAATCAAATCCATTTTCCAATATTGCTGTCAGTGGAATCATATAAGCAACAATTTTCCACAAATGTCATTGTAAGGATACTTCAAATAAATAAAATTAAACAATTTTCTTTTATTTTAAAACTTTGCGGAAAAACTTATCCTTACAATCCACATGGAAAATTGTTGTTATCTATTCCTTAGCAATATATCATAACTTCTTAAGCAACTGCTCAAAATTCTGATGCGATCGAAATCCACCTTCGCGATCAGAATCAGCATATACTTCCTTTAAGATTTCTCTCTATTCTTTGATTCTTAAAACATCAACATGAGACCCAGTCACATCATGTAATGAGGATCTCAGAATAGAACTTAACAGAGTTAGATAATGGGCTCTACCTGATGTAGAGTCAAACTTATTGACTTTAACATCCTTAGGTAAATTTGGCAGCTTTGCAATCAACGCCCCTTCCTTTGGCAAAATAAACATATGGACCCTTTGGTAATGGGACTATCTCAGACTTAGCCTTTCTCTTTACCATTTGGTCAACCGGGTTGACTATGGCCAATCCCTTTCCATTGGGAAGAGAATGCTTTTTCTGGATTTCCAGTGTCACCATTGTCACTGTCCATAAAGTTTTTGGGAAGTTGATCTTCTAATCAAATTTGCTTTAATTGTTGATTTAGCAGCACCAAGCAAATAGATATGATCATTAAGGTTCATGTCATAGTCTGTTTCATAGTAGTCCCAAAGGAACTCACTATATGACTTAGAAAGTGATTGAACATCCAACTTTCTCAAGACTTTGACACCCAACTCTCCCGGCTTGTCAATATGTGACTTCATCTCTAAGATGTGATCACACATAGACCTTGCTTGCCATTAGGGCTTGAGTGACCTTGAACTTGTGGGTTAGGGAGAATAATTGGAGGAGGTGGAGGAAGAGAAGTATGACTTCCATGAGCCAAACTCGGGAAGTCATATTCATTAGGAAAGCTTGGTTTGGGAAGATCATTGTTGTCTAAACCAGACATCAACAATGGGAGAAATTCATGTAAAGTTGATTTAAGTCCTTAATATAACACCCAATATGATATATTAAGGCTAGGACCCAACAAACTATTTTATAACTTGGAAGAGGGATGTCGTAATCCAAGCTATAAAATATTTGAAGGTAGGTGAATGACGATTCACCAATTTCCACCAAGATAAACGAAATGTATTATTAGGTTTTAATTGGTTTTGAAACTCCTAGATTCTTTTGAGATTCATTGAACTTTTCAATGGCATGTTTCAATCTCGAGTGTGCCCTTCAGGTTTTGTGACTGGGATGCCGAGGATCACAAAACAAGGTGTGAAGTAACCATGCAAATATACTTGGCACCCTTAATATTTACCCCTCAATCGATGTGTCGGTTAACCACACACGCTCCAACGATACTATGATAAACATTAAGTTACCCTTTGCCTACCTTGCTAAGTCCAGGTTAGTGTGCCGGTTAACCACACACGCTCCACTAACAGCTTAAACAAAGTGCAAAGTGTAATTTCATGGATTAGCACCTTATTCACATTTTTCCTAAGTAACTAAGATTGGGAATTTATAAAAAGTTTAGTTACTTAGTATTTATCATTAATACTTTTAATGAAGGGAGAATTATAGTCCTTGTCCTACCTGTTCGACTAACGACCCTCCACCAGTCAAGGAAGCGGTGGGTGAGAGTGGACACCCATTAAACTGCCATTTTATAGGCAGTAACCTTATACCCCCCTTATAGACCGGCTTCGTGAATGAGGCCTACTAATGGTAAGACGACTTGCTCTTATACATATAATATATTAAACTTTTAATATTATAATAGTATAAGGGTGTATTTTAGACATTTAAAATACTTGGTGGTTTAATCTATTAATTAAACTATACTCTTAATTTAATTAAATTTAAACCATGTCATTATGGAATTATTAATTCTCTTTTAATTAAACACTTTAATTATCTATTAATAAAGTCCATATGAGTTAATTGAATTATTCAATAAAAACATCATAATTCCAATTATTAAATTCAAAATTAAAACCATTTAATTAATTGTTTAAGTTATGAACCCAAGAGTTTTAGAATTCAATTCTTTTTTTTATCATAAAAAAACTTTTTCCAAATTCCAAAACTTGAGGGCAAGTTTTGTAAATCTTGAAAACTTTTGGATTCCATAACTTATGGAGTTAAATACTTGTTTTATGATGAAACTTTTCATGTTCCATAACTTAAGAACAAGTTATGGAATTCTTTAAAACATTAAGACCAAGTTTTGTAACTCCATAAAAAACTTTGAATCAATTTTTTTAAAAACCTTTTCATATACATAACTTATGGAGGTTTCAAAAAACTCTTTAGATCAAACTTTTAAAACTAATAAAATAATCATATCATTTTATCTTTTACTAAATTTGACCTAATTCAACTCATATAGCAAATGATTCAAATTTTACAAATAATTAGTTTTTCACAAAAACAAGTAATTATCTTAAAATTTGACAAACGTCATGTTTTTTTTCCTTTTTTTTCCAACTTTGAAAATAAAACATTTGCATGGATATAACAGAAAACAACCCATGGCTCTGATACCACTGTTGAGTTTTGAGCATTCTAACACTCCTATGGTGTACATGCAACCCTATAAACCTTGGATCTATGTTTTCTCTATTATACATGCAAATATTAAATATTCCAAGGTTTCATCGTAACTAGCATATTATGAAGCACCTATACTACAAAGTTCTAGTTAGATGACATACCTTTTGATGTAGCTTGATGTCTTCAAGCTTTAAGAGCTTAGCCCCAATAGTGTGGAAGCCTCAAGTGGAATCACAAATCACCAAAACACCTTGGAAAACCTTTAGAGAATATGGATACTTGGCTCACACTATGAAATCGGTTATTACCCTCTTTAGTGTATCCATACTAGCCACTAGCATAATTTCATGAACCATAAGACCCATTATATAGTGTGGAGGATTAGGGTTAAACCCTAATACCCATGACCTTTCATTTCCTAGGATCCATGGGTTAAAGCTCCATCGACTATCCATGAAGACTTAGCCCAACCTAAATGAACTTGGCCCACTACACACACACACACACACACACATATATATATATATATATATATATATATATATATATATATATAAGAGTCCATATTTAATTAGTTCCTTTTGATCACTTAATTAATTGTAAATTAATTCTTGATCAATACTAATTAAATAATATGATTATATATTAATATATTAGAACTTATAATATATTAATATAAATCATAAATATACTATTCTCAAAAGACTATCCATATAAATTGTGTCGGTGAAGTGCAACCCAAATAGACCATGCCGGGTCGGGTCAAGTACATACCAAATATAGTTATGGACTTAGACATTAATCCAACAAGTCCATCTTCAAAGATTGGGAGATTGTCTTGGAATCGCCGAGTCTGTTCATACACTCGCCGAGTCCTATGATTCCCAGGTCCCTTTACGCGTCTGAACAACTAAGGGACTTCCTCCTTAACAACTGGTCCATCCACAGAAAGGATTTAGTGGTCAATTACACCGCGACTCGCCGAGTTCCAGGAACAACTCGTCGAGTCCATCCTTGACCAACACTATACAGTCGATTTAAATAGGTCTTAACACATCAAAACCATAGATCTGGCCTCTTAATGTCCATTTTACACGTAAAGTTCCAAACTTGGTACACATGCAAGGGGTCTTTGGCCCAAAAAACCATAAAAGATGGCCTCCAAAGTGCATGGGGTGTTCATGGCAACAAAGTGGGCGCCTTTGTTCCATAAAACCCCCCAATAGACCTGGTTCCAAAGCATACACTGACTTCCAACACTAAATCCCAAATACAGCCTCTCTAGGGCTTAGAATGATGAAGGAAAAGGCCCAAAAATCAAAATCTATAGACAAAGGTTCAGCTTCATACCTCCAATAAGCTGAAAATGAGCTTCAAACTCTGGATCTTCTTGTTTCCCCTTGGTCTCCCAAGTTCCTTCCCTCTTCTCAAGCTTCACAACCCACCAAAAAGCACCAAAATGGCCTTAGAACACTCAAAAACGGCTAGGGTTTCGATATGATGTCCTCTGGGAGTATAAGGGACGATGGAGGCTGAGATAAGGTGTTTAAATAGGGTGCAAACCCTCAAATTTAGGGTTTCACTCAAACAGCGGCTACTCGTCGAGTCGGTCTCCCAACTTGTTGAGTAGGTCACTTAAACTCCCGCGGATCACGACTCTACTCGACGAGTTGGGCCACCAACTCGTCGAGTCCCAGAGAAAACACATGAATTTCTTTAATTAAATACATACCAGGAATCGGGTGCTACACATTGGCCCACACTATAAGAATCATTGATTTACTTAATCAATCCCCGTATATTTAATTAGTCTCTTTTGATCACTAAATTAATTCCAAATTAATTCTTGATCAATACTAATTAAATAACATGACTTCATATTAATATATTATAACTTATAATATATTTATAAATCATAAATAACCTCTTCTCAAAAGTCCATCCTAACAAATTGCTCTGGTGAAGGCAACCCAAATGGACCATTCTACTCTCGGGTCAAGTACATACAATTATAGTTATGGGCTTAAACACCTACTCCAACAGTCTCCCACTTGGATAAGTCTAATTACTATTCGTGAAAGTACGACTTAAAACCCGACTAGCAATTGTAGCTCTTGAAAGTCACTGTCGAACTCTGACCTAGTCAATGACACGTCCATTAGATAAGGGATCATATATTCCTCCATTCTAGATATCGTATGGACTGAGACATGGATTATAATCATTCTCTATGTCCATCTGTTGTTTCCCGATTTCCGATTTATGACAACAGACTAATTGAACAAATCAAATCAGTCTAGGCTTGGCCAAGCGCTTACGGTGTCATCACTAAATCATCGAGAGGCCCACAGATATCGCTTTTATCCCTTTAAGGGTAAAAGAAATGGATAAACTTCGACTCAAATGCTTGCTTGTACTTACTCATCAAATCACACACAACAATATGTTTTATAACACCAAGTTACTGGTGCGTTTACATATGTCAATGTGCAACCGACTTGTAAACTACAACTCACATGTCTTTGTTTTAAGAATATAAGATATTATCGTCTCACAAGAGTACTAATGAACACTACCACAAACTTGTGCTATGTCTAAACACCTTTAGACAATCTACAGACCCATTCAGTACAATCTAGCTTCAATACCTACTTCCAAAGTATGATCGACTGTGCGTGGTTTGAATAACCTAGTTATTCGGGATCTCAAAACATGCAAAGTGAAACACAAGAATAATCGAATCCAATATGGTTTCATAACTTATGAATATAAATAAAACACCTTTTATTTGATCACCATATTGATTACACATTATTCATTGTATAATGTTTCGATTAATCAACTTAATACTTGAATTAAAACAATAGTTATCCCATGCTCCAAACATGCACACTGTGTTTACCTATGGTCATTTCTTTGTGAATTAGATCAATATACAACATTTCAATGATGATCATTTCACAATTTCAAATCCTTATCGTAAATGCTAAAATCTGTTAGATTCTAAACTTATATGCAATGATCCTCTTCTAATGACTATGCACAAAAGTCATAGAGACTTGGCAACATATATTACAAAGTATTCCAATGGAGAGAAATTCCATGGAAACGAAGTCTCACATTCAAAGTACATTTCTTTGAACATCCTTCTTGCATTAAGTTTTTCTAATCTTATACAGATTTAAAGAATAACTTCCACTTATGGAAACATTTCCATATTCCAATTTTGACTATCACTTCTGAACAAGAGTTACCTCTTCTCAGAGTATGTCAACCTGGTCCTTCCAAAATTTACAATATACTTCCAATTGTCCATAAGCAACCAATCTTTGGTAAACCTCAGATTGTCCTCGACAATTGCTTAACCATTTTAGTCTTATCTCGTTCTAGTCCCTTTTCCCTTTTAATGCCCTAGGAATTTGGAAAATTAGAATAGATTAATGTTATAGCATATGTAATCGATCCTATATTCGAAGCATATGGAATACGATTCATAATGGTTTACATAAAGACATGATACTTTACCAGTCTTTCGCTATAATATTTCCACATATAGAATTTCCTTATGTTGAATCATTTCAACATAACATTCACATATGTCCATGACTAAATTCGATTAAAATCTCAATCTAAGCTTTTAAATTCGAAATGAAGTATGAATTCCTCTCCCTTAATTATAGCAAACCTCAAGTCGTGTGCTAGTGATAAACAATATGTTTATTCTTGATTAGTTCTTAAAGCTATTCAAGACTATTAAGACTCCCACTGACCTCTTTACATATAAGATTCTCTTTGTCAAAAAACATTACTTCACACAATTGGTCTTAGTTGGTCTTTGTCCTATCCAAGACATCACAACTTACCAATTTCAAATGTACAAAAGTAAGAAACATTTTACTCTACATTTGATGAGTGTTATAAACCTTCTTTAAGATTATGTCACTCAAGGCACAATCTTGGAGTATGACTCTAAGACTTGATTTTAGAACAAAGTATGACTCATCTTCTTGATTTAACCATTTCAACAATTCACGATTGCTCTTCTTAGCCATACGAATGCACTAAGATGTTCTTAGAAGATCAATTGTGATATGGTTTTATAATCATTAAGATGATCATAAAACACGATACTCAAGTACTCTCCCATCCTTTCAGATTGGAGAAACTTTTATCTTTCAGCCTAATTTGATTCTTCTTATTCGTCCTGCCATACATTGAAACTTTTACACTTAATCTTGTAAGCATAACCATATTTACTAAAATTTAGAAAATGATAACGAATAGTTTTATCGTTCTTTGTGGTGGCCCTGATCAGCGCACAACCAAGTGTACTCGATCCCCTAGTCCTTCACTTGACTCACATATACATGTGAACAAGGAAATAGTCTTAATTTCCCAAAGATGAAGTTCTCATTCATCACACAATACAAGTTGCATGATTCCAAGTTTCCATCCAACTGAAACTTGGGTGATGAGAATCTTTCCTTATTTGGTAAATCTTGACACTACCACAAACGAAAGAATCAAATCCATTTTCCAATATTGCTATCAATGGAAACATATAACCAACAATTTTCACAAATGTCATTGTAAGGAAACTTAAAATGAGATAAATTTCAAAAAATTTCTTTATTTGTAAAAATTGCGGAAAACTTATCCTTACAATGCAAATACATATGAAAACTATGTTGTTATCTATTCCTAAGCAATCTATCATAACTCTAAAGCAGCAGCTCAACATTCTGATCATCGAACCATGCGATTGAAATCCATCTCTTCACGATCAGAACCAGCTTACTCTTCCTTTAAGCTTCCTTTCATTTCTTCGATCCTACAAAACATCAAAATGTATTTACATTACATCATGTCATCATGTATTAAGAATCTCCAAATAGGAACTTAATAGAGTTAGATAGTGGACTTACATAAAGTAGAGTCAAACTTTTTGACTTTACCATCCTTGCGATCTTTCAGGTAAATATGGCAGTTTCGCAACCAATGCCTCTTCTTTTGGCAACAGAAACATATGGACTCTTTGGGAATGGTACATGGGACTATCTCAGACTTAGCCTTTCTCTTTACCATTTGGTCAAATGATTTGACCATGGTCGATCCCTTTCCATTGGGAAGAGAAAGCTTTTCTGGACTTCCAGTGTTGCCATTGTCAATGTCCATGGAAGTTTGGGAAGTAGATCTTCCAACCAAATTTGCTTTACCAGTGCGCCAAATCATTGTTGATTTAGCAGCAACAAGCAAATATGTTAGATCAATAAGGGTCATGTCGTGATCTCCCATATAGTAGTCCTTAAAGAACCCGCTATATGACTTAGGAAGTGATTGAAGAACCAAGTCAACAACCAACTTCCTTGAAACAATGACACCCAACATTCCCATCCTGTCAATGCGTGACTTCATAGACCTTCCATCTTAGTGTTTGCTAGCCAATAGGGCTTGAGTGACCTTGAACTTTTCAAATCTATGAACATGTGGGTTAGGGAGAATTATTGGAGGAGGTGGAGGAAGTGAAGCATGATTTCCATTTCCACGATCCAATCGTGGAACACCATCTTCATAAGGAAGGCTTTTTCCAAAAGATTTGGGAAGACCATAGTTGTTTGAACTAGACATCTACAAGGGAGAAATTCAAGTTTAGTTGATTTAAGTCCTTAATATAACACCCCAAATGAAATATTAAGGCTAGGACCCAACACAATATTCTACAATTCGAAAGAGGGATTCCGTAATCCAATTGCAAAATATTTGAAGGTAGGTAAATGACGATTTACCAATTTTCACCATGAAAAACGAAATTGATTATTAAGTTTTAAATGAATTGAAATTCCTACATTCTTTGAGATTCATTGAACTTTTCAATGACATGTTTAAATCTCGATTGTTCCCTTCAAGTTTATGACTGGGATGCCGGGGATCACAAACAAGTTGTGAATAACCATGCAAATTATCTTGGTACTCTCGATGTCATTTATCACCTAATCAATGTGCCCGTTAACCACACACGCTCCATTGATCTATGACAAACATCGAGCTACCCTTTGCCACCCTTGTTAGTCCAAGTTAGTGTGTCGGTTAACCACACACGCTCTACTAACCACTTGACAAGGTGCAAAGTGCAATTTCATGGGTTAACACCAAATTCACATTTTCCTAAGTAACTAAGATTTGGAATTTGTATGACATTTAGTTACTTAAAGTATTCATTATACTTTTAATGAGAATGTCATATCCTACCCGTTCAGCTAACGACCCTCCACTAGTAAAGGAAGCGGTGGGTGAGAGTGGGCACCCATTAAACCACCATTTTATAGGCAGTAACCTTATACCCCCTTATAGATCGGCTTCGTGAATGAGGCCTACTAATGGTAATACTGATTCTTTAACTTATACATATATAATTATTAAACTTTTAATTTTATATAGTATAAGGGTGTATTTTAAACTTTTAAAATACTAGATGGTTTAATCTATTAATAAATTATACTCTTAATTTAATTAACCTTAAACCATGTCATTATAGAATTGTTAATTCTCTTTTAATTAAACACTTTAATTAATTTAATAAAGTCCATAAGGTGCAGTTTGAATTATTCAAATACTTCAAGGTTCTAAATATAAAAAATTCAAAATTAAAAACTACTTAATTAATTTTTTAATTTATGAACCCAAGATTTACACCTTTTTAATTACAAGAGTTTCTTAATTTGAGACTTTTCAAATACCAAAACTTGAGGGCAAGTTTTGTAACTCTTGAATAACTTTTGATTTCCATAACTTATGAGTTTAATGTAGTCTTTATGGAAAAACTTTTCATATTCCATAACTTGAGGAAAAGTTATGGAAGACTTTAAAGAACATTTAGATCAATATTTTAACAAATAAAAAATATCATATAATTTATCTATGATCTAGTTAAACTCATAAGTCAAGAAAATTCATATCAACAATTTACAATAAATTAGCCTATGATATAAACTAATACAAATCTTGAAATTTTGACAATTATCTTTTAATCGGACAAGGATAATCACTACCATATCAGAAAAAAAAACAAATTTTATGATATAAAACAATTTGTGGTAGTCATCCTAATCCAATTCTGGCCAAAAACCCAAAAAACTGCAATCTGATCATACAACTCGTCGAGTTCAAGGTAAAATTCATCCTACTCGTCGAGTGCAAGCATGTACTCGTCGAGTAGGTGCCGTCAGAACAGTTTTTCAGCTTTGGAAAAATAAGTCATGCATCAAATATAACAGAAAACAATCCTAGTCTCTGATACCAATGTTGGGTTTTAGTATACTACAACATCCTATGGTGCACATATAACCCTAAATGCTTTGGATCTATGTTTTCTCTAATTATACATGCAATATTGTTTCCAAAGCATTAAGCCTACAACTAGCATACAATTGACATAATCAACATAAAAGTGAGTTATAGAATTTCCTCTTTGTTGTAGCTTATAGTTTTGGCCTTTAAGAACGTAGTACCTCAAATGTGATGCCTCGAATGGTTCACAAACACCATGAACAAAGGAGGACTTGAGAGAGAGGCTACTTAGCACACAAAATCGTTTATCACTCTTCTTAGAATGCATAAGGTTGATTTTGGTGACTATGGGTTCCTTTATAGTGTGGCAAAATCTAGGGTTACATCCATGCAAACCCTAATTCATATGATCCTTCATATTACTTAGGCTCCATGGGTTAAACCTCCATGGACTATCATATTGGTTTAGCCCATCCTAAATAACCATTGATCATTGGCCCACACTATAAGAATCATTGATTTACTTAACCAGTCCCCGTATATTTAATTAGTCTCTTTTGATCACTAAATTAATTCCAAATTAATTATTGATCAATACTAATTAAATAACATGACTTCATATTAATATATTAGAACTTGTAATATATTAATAAATCATAAATAACCTCTTCTCAAAAGTTCATCCTATCAAATTGCTCTGGTGAAGGCAACCCAAATGGATCATGCTACTCTCGGGTCAAGTATATAGCATGGACTTATGGTTATGTATTGGAACCCATTTATTAATTGGGTGTTGTTTTGATGTTGACAGTTTAGGAATCTGTCATCCAACAGCTAGGGTTTTGTCCGTGGGACTTCAGCAGTGTGAGGTGAGTTCTCCTCACTATATCAATAGGGTCTAAGGCACCAAGGTCGGCCCTTTATGATTTATATCCTGGTTATAGGATGGTTGCTATGTTAGTGATCTGTTAGATCGGTATCCTGGTTATAAGATTATGCTATGTTAGTGATCTTTTAGATCGGTATCCTAGTTATAGGATGGTTGTTATGTTAGTGATTGGTTAGATCTGTATCCTGGTTATATGATGGTTTCCATGCTAGTGATCTGTTAGATCTGTATGACTATCTGTACATGCTAGCCAACGTATGATATTTATGTGCGCATGTTTGTTGGTTTGGGGGATTGGGTTAAGGCATGTCTTGCTTTGTGTTGTAGGCCAAGATACCCAGGGCGGACCGGATAGACTACAGACCCGGTTAGGGCATACTAGTCAGGCCGAAGGGTCGGCGAGTGGTCCGGATAGGCTGAAGGCCCTGAGAGGCGGTCCAGACGTGCCGAAGGCTCGGAGAGCGGTCCAGATAGACTGATGGCCTGTGAGATATTCCAGTCAGACTGATGTCTCATCATGCATGTTGTATTTGTCTATATGATATAGTTATATCTGTATGGCGTTGGTATTTTGGAGGAACTCACTAAGCTTCGGGATTACAGTTGTTGATTATGTATCAGGTACTTCTGATGATCGCGGGAAGGCGAAGGCGTGATCGTGCACCTCCTTATATTTTCATGATTTGATTCTGGGAATACTATGATATTTAAACTATTTTGAAAACAAATTGTAATAACTTAATGGTTTTAAATGTTTTTAAAAGTTTTAAATTTGCTCGAATTTTATGGGTGTTTGTTGAATCATAAAAAGTGACCCTCTTGAACTTCAGCTACCGCAGCCATACAGCACCCGCAGTCAAGCTTCTTCATCAGCAACCGCAACCGGAGTCTCTTGCTACCGCAGTCACTCAGCTAGATTAATTTACTTGTCTTTATTGTAATACACTCTATTGTCTAGTATGCCTTGCATGGCTACTCATAGAGATGTAATCTAGTGTAGTTCATGAGTCTCTATAAATAGAGCTCATTCTCTTTTGTTCAAAACAAGGATAACTCACGCATCTATTCTGAATACATTTCTCTAAGTTATTTTTTCTATTTCTCTATCTTATTACTCATTCCTTCTTACTCTCATTTCTTCCTAGAACATAATTGATTATAACCTCTCTCTGGATCAAGTCTTCTGTGACTTAATCACTAAGTTTGATCTTCCTTATTAACTTGGTTTGAATGCATTCCTTGTTATGAATCAACTTATGTGTATACTTGATATAACAATTGTTGTCATTTCTATTTCTTTACTTTTCCGCAACTAACTCTCTAACTATCTAACTATAACTTATTAATATTATTGTTGAGCTTTTAGATCCTTCGAGATTAACTATTCTGCAATCCACTTGTTCTAACGTTTGTTCAAGTGTGTCTCCAAGTTTTTCTCTCAACAATTGGTATCAGAGCCATAGTGGTTGCTTTTTGAAAACGGAACTCTGATTTTTCAAAGGGCCTTCTATACCACTAAAGCTCATTTCTTTAAAAAAAAATTCAAATGGCACAATCGTTATCTCTGAACGTTTCCAACAGTGTTGGTGGTTCTAACCAAGCCCCAATACTGGTAGCAAATGAATATCATCACTGGTCACAAAGAATGGAAAGATACATAAGGAGACTTGGTAGAGATGTATGGCGATCCGTAGAAGAATGACCACAAGTCCCAGTCCTTACACCAGTCCAAACTGACAGCGCTACAACCAGACTAGGAGGAGGTCAACCAGTCATGAACCGTCCCACCAAGGATGATCTCGATAAAATGGAAAATGATGCTGTAGCTTTTTATGAAATCTCCTGCGGAGTTGCTCCTGACAACTTCGATATTATCATAAACTGCAAATCAGCAAAAGAGATCTGGGATGTTCTCAAGAACTTGTACGAAGGCTCAGAACAAGCACAAGACAAGAAGCTTACTACCGCACTCAATGAGTTTAACAACTTCAAAGCTCATACTGGCCAAACTTTGGAAGACTCCTTCAAAAGGTTCAACCTGATAGTCACCAAGTTATCCAATGTGGGCACCATCCACATTAACCATGAAACAAATCTCCAGTTTCTTAATGGTTTGGGAAGACATTGGACTACGGCTAAGATGATAGTCCAAGGCGATAGAAAGATTCACTCTTTGTCACTCTAAAAGCTCTATGGAGAGCTGTAAGCACAAGAATCCACCGTACTCAAAGACTGTGCTGACTTCGGAGGACCACTTGCTCTCATAGCACAAGCTCCACCACAGTCACCTCACTCTTCCTTGTATGACACTTCACCGCAGTCATACGAAGCTGACTCAGAGTATGACGATGAAGAAGAATTTCAGAAGGCTATTTCTATGGTTAGCCAACAGTTCAACCGTCTACCACCTCCTTCATTCCGTAAGAATCGGCAGTTCAACAAACCTCCATTCAACCGTAACTTCGGTTCCCAGAATAACCATCCTCGATATCCCAAAAGTTCTCATCCACCACCGCAATCTCAAAATAATCAACCAAAGGAGGTACCGCAGTCTCCTCAAACCACTGACTCCGGTACTCCCTCAGAAGACAAAACTGATGTTGTAATCTGTCACAAATGCAACAAAGAGAATCACTTTGCAAGAGATTGTAAGGCCAATGTAGTAAAAGACAGAGCATTCTACCTTAGAATGGCTCAAGAGTTGGAAGATAAGGAAAAGGCAAGGGCATACGTAGCCCATGTCAAAAGAGACCATCAAGTTTGGTCATCCGGAGACGAAGATGAAGCCATCAGTAGTGTCAAAGGAAAAAGGAAAATCTGCATGTTGGCAACTGCGGATGATGATGGGTCTACAATGCTGAACAAGAACTACTGCTACATGGCAAAGGATGGAACTTTAAGCATCGTCGAACATGTAAAACTTATGATCCAAACTCTAAACTATAGCATGCATGACTGTCAACCCTACATAGATGATCTTAATGACACTTGTGATGCCGTCCTTACAGACTATAATAAAGCTTTAGATGAGAAGAACATTGCGTCCCAAGAGATGTTCCATGTGAGAGGACGACTGGATAACAAAAGACTCAAAATGGCTATGTTAGAGAAGGAATTAGAGTTAGAAAAAGATGCAAGAATGTTGAGTGAAACCCAATTAGAGATAGCTTTGATCCAGAGAGATTTAGCTCAGAGAGAAATTGTACGCTTAAATCTCTTAATTGAAAAATTGTTTAATGAAAGTGAAGCTATTGAAAATTTGGTAAATAATGGAACCGTAGACAACACATACAATTGGGGTTGGTCGAATGGATATCTTACCACAATGGATTCCTCACCCCGGTTCAACAAAGCCAGACTGTATGTCCCTCCAGACCGAGAATTTCATTTCCCAGTCAATGACAAGACTTTTCCCGAAGATATCAAAACTCACTTCGGTAGACTGCACAATCTAAGCAATAATTGTGTCATTGAGGAAATTATGCCTGAGCTTTCGGGTCACCCATGTGATCAAATTCCTATCTGTGGCACCATTTATCCAAATTCTCAAACTTCATCCGTAGTTGATGAAGAAATTGTCATTGAGGGCCCCGAAGTCTCGAAAGACTTCCCATCTCTGTCCTCAGACCGCAGTGTTTCACACTGTAGTCAAATGTCCCACTGAAGTCCCAACTAAGACTTACTCTGCGGTATTCAAGTCATCTCTACCGCAATCGTCAAACAAAAGTTCTGCCACTCTTCAAATAATTCATCACGAATTACCCATAGAAAACTTTGAAGTAGGTCAATGCTCTCAAATCCCTGAATCCTCAAGTTCTGATGACTCAAGTCCTCGTTTTTACAAAATCTCAAAAGATTCCAGGAAACCGCAATTGAACAACAGAGACTGCGGTTCACCAAAATCCTTGGCCAAAAAGGCCTTCAAAGAGGAAATTAGATCTCGAGGCACAAACAGACAAATCTTTTCAAAAAATAAGAAGCATGTCAGAATTCCAAAGTCCAAGAGTCCAGAAAAATTTGTTTTCTCACACTACTTTTCAAAAAACTCTCCCTCCAAGAAAACAAACAAAAACGAAATTCCAGCTTCAAAAGTCATTCCTATTCTCTCTTACACAACCCAAAAGGGTGTTCAGTCTTTTCGAAACAATGGTTTTCAGGTCTATTCCTCAAATGATCCTAAATGGAAAGGTATTTTACCCACACCAACACTTTTAAAGTCACGTTAAAACTTCAACAAGTGGAAGGGTATCCTACCAAACCCACCGAAAAGGACTCAAAGATTTGCACGTGCTAAACCTTTTCAAAAACAAACTTTTTCAAAATCCAACACCACTCATGTCAGGAATCACCAACCTCGGACCGGTAACAAGTCCAATTCATCCTATAGACCGCTGACCAAGCATAATGTCAGAGCAAATGACAAAATCTCTTCTTGTAAATGTCAGTGTAGTTGTCAAAAGATTTCATCCTATGTCAAATCTAGTCGAAGTCAGAAACCTCGTACTTTTTCGAAAACTCACAACACTCCAATTCTGCACAAACATCCAGGACTAGGATTAAAAGTTGACAAGAGACCCGTCCCTGCAACCTCGGTCCATGCATCACTCTGCAATTCACCAATTGCCCCAGGCTCCAAACTAGTTTGGATGCCTAAACTAACCGTGTAATTCTCAGGCTTTGTGCAAGGAGGAACAAGAAAATGAATGGTTAATTGACAGTGCCTGCTCCTTGCACATGACCGGAAGGTTAGAATACCTTCGGGATTTCAGGCCTATATGCAATGGTGGAAATGTCACATTCGGCAACAATGCGAATGGGGTCATCCGAGGTTATGGTGTTCTCACTACGGGGAACTTTTCCATTCAGAAAGTTGCTTATGCAGAAAGCCTTAAACACAATCTCATCAGTGTTCGCCAACTATGTAAAGCAGGACATCGAGTTGAATTTGATGATCAGTTTTGCTACGTAATGACAAATGATAGGAACACATGCCTGATCAAATCCCGATTCGAAGGTACCATGTACCCTTTGGATGTCTCTCTGATCATTGGCAGACCGCAGTTGTGCTTCCTATCCAAAGCTGTATCCGAAGTCAGCTGGCTATGGCACCGCAAGCTAGCTCATCTCAACTTCAGGTACATCAACAACTTGGTCACAGGAGAACTAGTCAGAGGTCTCCCTATTCTCAAATTCAGCAATGATACTCTCTGTCCGGCTTGTGAATGTGGTAAACAGTCCAAAGCAAGTCACCCTCTGGAAATGGACTCTTCAATTTCTGAACCACTGGAGCTATTGCACATTGATCTCTGCGGTCCATCTACCGTAGCCAGTCTCCATCATAAAAAATACATAGTGGTTATTGTAGATGACTATACACGCTTCACATGGGTCTTCTTCCTCAGACTCAAGTCAGAAAGACCGCAGATTTTCATCAACTTCATCAAAGAGATCGAACTTCAGATCAAGCTTCCAGTAAGAAGAATCCGCAGTGATAATGGAACCGAGTTCACTAATCATCTTCTCAACGGTTTCTTGGTGTCCAAAGGCATCTCTCACAACTTCTCAGGCCCCTACACACCGCAACAAAATGGAGTAGTAGAAAGAAGGAACCGCACTCTAGTAGAAGCAGCCAGATCCATGCTCAACTTCGCACACCTTCCTCTCTACTTCTGGGCTGAAGTTGTAGCAACCGCATGCTTTGTCCAAAACCGAAGCATTGTGTGCAAACGCCTCAATAAAACACCATATGAGGGCCTTAACAACCGCAAGCCAAATGTTCACTTCTTTCATATCTTTGGGTGTAGATGTTTCGTGATCAACAACCGAGATCAGCTTAACAAGTTTGCACCAAAGTCTGATGAAGGCATCTTCCTTGGTTATTCCACTAACAAGGTTGCTTACTGAGTGCTCATCAGATGTACAAGGCTGATCATTGAAAGCTTCGATGTGAAATTTGATGATTCTTACATCTGCAGCGCCCCTCCATCCACTGAAACCACCGCAATCATGGAAAGCGATATCCCTGTCTCTTCAGTTCCTTTAAATCTAGTTGAAGTCAATTATGACGATCTTTTTGATCCTGTTGAAACGGCGAAACTATCCGAAGTTCTTGTGTCACCCGCAGCTCAACAACAACACGCTGATGTTTCTGGACCATCTCTATCTGAAGTAGCATCTCTCAATACTTTCACCTCTCCGGTTGAGGGGGAAAGCTCTACTCCGGATCAAGCAACAACCGTTGAGGTTCCAGTACTTGATGTTGCTCAAATTCCCATCCGAAGAGAATCATTACCATCAAACGTATCTTCGGATTCGGATGATGAACACATCGAGAATATTGACACAAGAACAGACCCAAGGATCATCATTTTCCCATCCGCAGTCCAAGGGGAACCTTCTCAGGTTCCAGAGGAACTCCCATCCGCATTCCATGGGGAACCTCTTCCAACTGCTCAAGAAAATTCCATTCTCGTTCCAACAAACCAAGATGACTCAGCAGGTTGTTCACAAGTCCAGGGGGAACTGCCATCTCCAACCGTAGATTCTTCTGATATTCAAGGAATATATATTCCCTCTACCACAGCTGCTGATCATCTGCAACCCCGTCTACACGTGTGGACGAAGGACCACCCACCAGGTCAAATCATTGGCAACCCATCCGCAGGTATCCAGACTCGATCTTCCAAGGACCTATCTGATCACTGCCACTACGCATCATTTATGTCCTCGGTAGAGCCCAGAACGATCAAAGAAGCATTGCTCGAACCTGACTGGATAGTTGCAATGCAAGAAGAGTTAGAAGAATTTCAAAGAAACAAAGTTTGGCAGCTCGTTCCGAAGCCACGTGGTCACTCTATTGTTGACACTAGATGGGTGTTCAAAAACAAGCTGGATGAATCTGGTGCGATAGTCAGAAACAAGGCAAGGCTAGTTGCAAAGGGGTATAGTCAACTTGAAGGCATTGACTACGATGAAACGTATGCTCCGGTAGCATGCATGGAAGCTATCCGGATCTTCCTAGCATACGCAGCCCACAAGAACGTTAAGGTACACCAAATGGACGTTAAGAGTGCTTTTCTCAATGGGGAACTAAAAGAAGAGGTTTACCTTCAGCAACCTCCAGGTTTTGAAAATGTTGAATTCCCAGACCACTGCTACAAGCTTGAAAAAGCATTCTACGGTCTGAAGCAAGCTCCAAGAGCATGGTATGAGACTCTTTCTGAATTTCTTGTATCATCCGGATACAGAGAGGAGTGATTGATCCCACGTTATTTAGAAAAGCAAATGGTAACCACCTTATGCTTGTTCAAATATATGTGGACGACATCATCTTCGGATCAACTGATCAAGAAATGGTGAATGAATTTGCTAAGCTCATGACCAACAAATTCAAAATGAGCATGAATAGAGAGATTAACTTCTTTCTAGGTCTTCAAGTAAAACAAATCCCACAAGGAATTTTCATTCATCAAGAAAAATACACCACTGAACTGTTAAAGAAATATTCTATGGACAACTGTTCTTCGGCCAAGATCCCCATGGCCTTCGGTTATAAGATCTCTGCTGATCCCTCAGGAGAACCTGTGGATCACAAGACTTATAGAGGTATCATTGGCTCTCTAATGTACCTCACCGCAAGCCGACCAGACATTGTCTTTGCAACTGGTGTATGTGCAAGGTATCAGGCTGACCCAAAAGTGTCACATATGACCGTAGCCAAACAAATTGTACGGTACCTGAAAGGAAGCAAATATCTTGGTCTATGGTACCCCGCAGGCAATGACTTCAGCCTGCAAGCTTTCATAGATGCGGATCACGCCGGATGCAGATTAGACCGCAAAACTACCTCAGGAGGATGTCAATTTTTGGGCGGAAGACTCGTCAGCTGGTCCTCAAGGAAACAAAGTTGTGTTTCTCTGTCTACCGCAGAAGCTGAGTATGTGGCCGCAGCCAGCTGTTGCACTCAAGTTCTTTGGATGAAAACTCAACTAATGGACTACGGGTATAGAATGCTACGGATACCGATCTACTGTGACTCTGAAAGTGCTATTGTTATTTCTCACAATCCAATTCAGCACTCCAAGACTAAGCATATTGAACTACAGTATCATTTCATCAAAGACCACATCTTGAAAGGTAACATTGAACTCATCTTTGTCCATACTCATGAAGAGATTGCTGATGTGTTCACAAAAGCGCTCGACTCCACAAAACTTAACACCTTCCTGCAAATGTTAGGAATGATGAATCCAGACCCGCAATTCTTTTTGAGTTGTTAGACACCGCAGACCATCCTTGGTCTCCGTTGCGGTTCTAACTGAGAGTTACTCATGATAGATGGTTTTGGTACCGCAGTCTAGGTACCGCAACAATATATCATATTTATCTCTCATGGGTCTCTATTGTTTGTTATTACTAATTTTTGTACAAGTGCTTTCCTCAGTTCCTTACTGCAGAAATTCATCATTTCCATCCGCAATGTCATTTCCTGTGTGCTATTTAATGATCCTTCATTAAATAAAACATTAAATTCAAAAACAAAAAAAAAACATTCCCTTTAGAAACTGTCCCATTCTCTTTCTGAATAAACCTTGTGTCAGACCTATTTTAGGTATGATGACAAAAAGAACGTTTTTCCATAAACTCATCCTTAATCTGTCTTTTCCTCTCCCCAGCACGTCCCATCCGTTACAACTTCCTTTCCCCTCACCCCACGATCACCTGACACATTGATAGATGTCTGACTTTTCATTAAATGCAAACCCTCTTTTAGTAAATCTCCCAAATCTTTTTTTAAACCGTTTCATTATTTGTGGCTGAGATTTAATCCCCAATTCAAAGATTCCCTCCAAACCCCAAACGACGTTTTTACCTTATCCTTACCTTTTACCTAGGGTTAAAAAATTTTCACCCCTTTATAAACCCATCTTCTTCCCAAAATCACTTTACGCTTTCTGAACATCGAACCTTCCCTCTCAAATCCTTCAAGAACTCTATTTTCTACTCCTTCTCTCAAGCTCCTACAATGGTGAAATCAGGCGCATCAAAGAAACAATCCAAGGTTTCAGGCTCTGTGAATCCTACCGGTTCAGACTCTCCAACGATGGCTTCAAGCAACTTTTGAGCAGTGTTTGAAGATCATTCTTCATACAATGCTTCAACCAAACTGATGATCAAGTTTCTCAAGAATCACCCTCTGTTTGGCCTTTTCGACGCTTTTACAGATGTTGTTCCAGTCTCGACCCTCTTCAAATGTGCATTCTCCGCTTATCGCCCAATCGAAAACCCTCAAGAAGTTCACCTCAACCTAACTAACGATTCCTTGGTCATCCTATCCAAAGAAAAGTTTCTTACAGCCATAAACCTTCTGGTTCATCCATCCATCAAGATTTTCTCTCCTTCCATGGTGGACGTTACCTCTGCCCTTTAACAAATGGGGTATCAGAAACCAATTAGAGGTATTGGTGAATTCAAGAAAAATCAATTGCCTGCGGTTTGGCAGTTTGTATGCCATTTCATCATCCGCTGTCTATCCGGCAGAACCGGAGGCATAGACAATATGGGACTCAAGCTTCTGGAGCTTGTGTGGAGCATATTTACAGGACACGATGTAAACTACGGGCAAATCCTATGGGACGACTTCCTTTAATACATTCCCAAAGAGAGCCCAAGGGAGAACCCAACCGAGCTCACTTTTGCAAGGTTCTGGTCACTCTGCATTTCAGACCTTCATGTGGACGCTGGAATCGACATGGGCAGTGACATCAACTTCTTTGTCACTAAGGATCTCAAAAGGTACAATCCCTCTTCTGATCAAACTATTTTTGGACCTATCCGCAGACTCCCTACCCACATTCTTTCCACACTTGGTCTTGAGACTGTTGATGTCTCAGATCACATTGAGGCTACGGAAGGTATTGCCCTATACCCTCCTACCCCGCCTCTTCAACACCCATCCGCAATTGTTAACCCTGAAGGTACCGCAGTCCCTTCTACCACTACTCTTTCCAATCTTTCTCAAAGAAGAAAGCAATTGGCCACCAAGAAGAAACAAAGAACACCCAAGAAAGATGCTCCCAAACGAACCGCACCCACCAAGAAACGTAAAATCAAACCAACCGCAACCACACCTAGTAGTGATTCTGATGAGGATAGGCAACCAATTGCTATCCTTAAGAAAAGGAAAACCGATACCTCTGGCCAAATGCGTGACCGGACCGATACTGAAGCCTCTCAAAAGGCTCCGGTAGTCCTTGGGGTGGCCGCAGACCCATTCAACACCACTATCATTTTCCAATCAGACTCAAAAAGTGAGTCTGATTCACGACATCGTGGAGACTCCCCCCCCCCCCCCCAGTTCACTCCCAAGAGGATGTAACTGGTGATCGCCCTAAGGTCTCCAGGGCTTCCCAACTGCATTTCTTTTCTCCTGAGGAGTTGCACTCCATCCTTTTGAACGTCACCCAAACACTTCAAACACCTTCCCAACCGCATGGCACTTCTTCCGCCCATGCCAGAACTGAGCCGAGGCCAAACTTGACCACGGGTCAAGGAGACCAAGGAAGCTCAGGAAATCCTACTCTGCTTACATCCGCAGCAGGTGGTTTAGGCACGGTGAGCACAAACGTGCAAGGATCCGTGGACCCGAAGGACACTTCGGTGCGTTTCCAAGCATTTGACGGAGATGAATCAAACGACTCATGGTTACGCTACACTCCAGTAACCGAGTCAGACAGGAAGAAATATGTCACTTTTAGAAGGGCATTCCAAGCCCGCAAGGAACAACAGATCAAGCAGCAACAACTAAAAGAGCAAGAAATCCAGTCAGTGGCACGGTATTGGGCAGATGCAATCAATAATGCCAATACCGTAGCCACCATTCTAAAGGTTCAAGACTGGATGACCGAGATGGCGGAAACAGTCCTTAAAGCTCAAGCAACAGGTGAAGGTGCAGGTACCTCCAGAGTAACTCCAACTCCAAATCCAATTCCAACTCCAACGGTCCATGAATCATAAGATGAAGGAACCGCAATCGAAGTCAGTTCTGCTCCCACCTTCGGTCTTGATGATGAAGACATTCAGGAGGTAAACAAGCCCAGTCCTTCTGACGATGACCTCATGATGTTCGATGAGGAAGAGGAATCCAGTGGCTCTCAACATTCGACTTCTAAACCCAAAGAAAAGAAGAAAAAGAAGAAGAATGTTGTCACCAGGAAAGAAATTCTGAGCTTACAAGCTAAAGTCGATCAGATCTTAGCTGCGGTCAAGCCAACTCAACCGCAACCAGAAGACACCTCGGGACCGCAGTCCCTGATCGAACGTATAGAGCGTCTAGAAACAAGGGAACGCTTGGCTGCTGAGAGAATTTCTCTCAAAGTGGAAATGGGGATCCGGTCCCTTGACAACAACCGAAAAGCAGATCACAAGGATTTTATGGCTGCTGTGGAACGCCTCATCACTGAGGTGAACGCAATCAAAAAGGATCTCCAAGCAGCCATTGCGGATCAAGCCACTCAGTCTCAGAAACTGATAGCTGAGACTCACACTGCGTATGAGTCCATTATCTCAGTTCTTCAAGCAACAATCAACAGACTGCAACGATCCCTATCCTCCAACTTCCATGGTCCCGAGATCCTCCAGCTCACAAAGGAAATGCACAGGCTACTCTTCAGCTCCTCCATTCCCAATAATCAACAGTTGGCCGAAGCCCTCAAAGCTCAATTTCAAGAGGTTTTTGCCAAGGTTGATGGCCTTAAGAAATGTCTTGAGGAATCACCTGCGTTGAATTCCTCAAGAGGGGGAAGTGAAGAAGAAGAAGTCCATCAAAGTGAAGAAGAAGAAGTCCATCACTCTGATCACTCCATCTCACAACATCAGAGTCCCCCCATCATCACAGAAAAAATTTCTTCACCGCAACCGTCTTATCATACTCCACCCCATAACACTCCACCGCAAGAGAAGGTCACTCCTCAAAAGCCAGAGACTCCCCCTCACTTCAAAGATCTGGCTGAGCACATGTCATCTCCAAGCTCAACTGACTCTCCTGCCACCACCCAAAGGAAACACGATTGGAAGGCAGCCAAACTTGCAGAGCTTATATGGAGAGAATGCGGTTTTGATACTATGATGGATGAATCCTTGATAAACTCTTGGATCAATCCTCACCGCAGACTACTGGACGAAGATTACAGACCCCACCTCACCTATGCTGAACCCCCTGCTGATGGCTACTGGGATGTCCTAATTTCTCCAAATGCCAAATACTTCACAGTATTTGAGCAATTCGACCGCAACCTTCCTGACCACAAAAGACTGCCAATGGAATTTGAGAGACTGAGTCTTTTTCATGCTAAACATGCCTCTTCCATTGAAAATATATGGTCTAACGATAGACCATCCGCGGTCAAGAACTACAAAATCTGGAAGTTCATGAAGGCTGACTACATCCAGTATACCCTCACTAGAAGGGAGCATGACTACATCCGCACCCAGGCAGACTTTCCTTGTATGAATCCGGAAGAAATCTTTCTTATTGCCAAGGTGTTTCAAAACAAGTCAGAAAAGCACCCGAAAATGAAGATTGCGCTTGAAAAGGCCAATACTTTTCTGAAGGAAACGGTATGTGATTTTGCCAAGATCGATGCAGACATCTACCCTATCATAGCCAAGAAATTTGATCTGCCACCTCTCGAACCTGCACCAATGCCTACCGAAGGCTATCAAGAAAGATCCTTAGGCGCAACCAACTTTCCTGAACTTGGAATCATTTTCAAAAGGAAGATCGAGAATGTCAAATACTTCATTCCTATGACTGCCATGCATCGCCTTACCAAGAAGCAACTTGACATCTGTCGAACCGTAGTTGAAAGATCGAAGAACACTACTGCAGAAGTCAAGTTCGAGATCTTAAGAAGAATCACCTGGCTGGAAAACATCAGAAAGTTTTGGTGGATCCTGATCAAGTTCCTCAAACTTGATAGCTGAATCGAAGTTAAAGAGGTCACTTAGGGGGAAATTGTTGAATCATAAAAAGTGACCCTCTTGAACTTCAGCTACCGCAGCCATACAGCACCCACAGTCAAGCTTCTTCATCAGCAACCGCAACCGGAGTCTCTTGCTACCGCAGTCACTCAGCTAGATTACTTTACTTATCTTTATTGTAATACACTCTATTGTCCAGTATGCCTTGCATGGCTACTCATAGAGATGTAATCTAGTGTAGTTCATGAGTCTCTATAAATAGAGCTCATTCTCTTTTGTTCAAAACACGGATAACTCACGCATCTATTCTGAATACATTTCTCTAAGTTATCTTTTCTATTTCTATATCTTATTACTCATTCCTTCTTACTCTCATTTCTTCCTAGAACATAATTGATTATAACCTCTCTCCGGAGCAAGTCTTCTGTGACTTAATCACTAAGTTTGATCTTCCTTATTAACTTGGTTTGAATGCATTCCTTGTTATGAATCAACTTATATGTATACTTGATATAACAATTGTTGTCATTTCTATTTCTTTACTTTTCCGCAACAAACTCTCTAACTATCTAACTATAACTTATTAATATTATTGTTGAGCTTTTAGATCCTTCGAGATTAACTATTCCGCAATCCACTTGTTCTAACGTTTGTTCAAGTGTGTCTCCAAGTTTTTCTCTCAACAGTGTTACAGACAGACTGCCCATACTGACTAATGCTAAATCCATCAACTATCTTCTCAACTTCTGATGATAACAAATTCATGAACACAATGAGCTACAAGATACTGATTTCCTTAACCCCCATCTCACTGAAATACAAACCTGGCACAAATACACTCGCGATTCCCAACGCGAGTTCCCACCAAAAGCTAACTCGAAAATGGAAACTCATAAAATTTTCTCCCAGATCCTTCCCTAAGTCCGAGGAGCGTCCATCCATGAATCTATCCCCAACCCCTGAATGGAGACACCATAAAAACATGTAGAAATGATTTTCAAAACATATCGATCGTGGACTTCACCCAAAACCCAAAACCATATGATGCACCAAAACCTTAGTAACCCTTGACTCTCCGCCATGCCATTACCAACCACTGCTCTGTCGAGCAAAGATGATCAAACCAAGAATTTTCGCGTTGCACCCAACTCCTAACAACAGCTTGCGAACATACGAAAATGTTATGCATACCTCCCACGGAGAACTCCTGATACCTGACTGATACTCCCTACAACCCTTACTGCTCCCTTTATCCAAACCAACTAATATGTGACTCGCCCGACTCCCATCAACGTGTCAACACCGAAAGTACCACAAGCAGAAGAATGAACAACCAAGTTCACTAGGCCCACAGCCTATGACTGGAATACCTCTGCAAGGTCCTCAACATAGGTCTGGATTGCCTCCGAGCCCACAACATGAGTTTGGAATGCGCTGCCTGGCCTTCAGCCCATGTATGGAATGCTCTCGATATCACACCGACCTTTTTGTCATCGCATCATTCGCCTAACACTCCGGGCCTAAAGGTACTCACCCAATTCCATTTTCTTGAAGAGACCTAATCAACGCCCCTCACAACGCCAACCAAGCACAACAATGCTGCTACCAAAGCAAAACCTTATGAAAACATGGTCGCACACGACCCAAGAATAGGATAACGGTCGAACTCTTGATCTAATTTGAAGGCTATAACCCAACAGAACCACACACATAATTCGAACCAAGTGCTCAATTGCTATCTTGCCCAGCTCACAAATGCCCCTCTCAGCATTATATATAAATGTACCACAATGCACGTCCTTAGGGAACCCAAACATTATCCAAAGAGGGAAGAAATACCAGAGTTAAATCGAAACACCACCTCAATCAATAACAGAAGACATCCTCATGACCGGTCGGGACAAGATTTCATACTTGATTGAGACTAAACAAATTCCACCAATACGAAACTAGCACGAGAAGACTTCCAAGGTGATCCTGAAGGCTACCAAAACTTGAGCCTGCTTATGAACTAAAATTCTACACCACCATGAGGGACCAAAAGAGCATAAAACATATTGAACTTGATGATAGGTTGACACGACCAATGAAATTCAAATATCACAATTTGAACTTTCGAAAAAACTCCGTTGAATGATGAACCCAACTACCAGTGGTCGAGGACATATTGACACTTAATCCAGAGGGCCAAGACCTACATGGTTATGAACATAACCGCTTCTTGAAATGAGTTACCGATCAACATCTGGCCAGCTAATCTGAAAGCAGCAATCCAAACATCGAACTGACAATTCCTTTACAGTTAATACTCAACCCAAGAGTCCCAGTTCTCCCCCACTTAGGGTTCAAACTACCACCCACTGGTGCTGAAACCAAAACATAACTCAACCGGCTTAAGCAGGCACCACCATTCCTAACCCTGGAACGAAAAACATACGCAGGATGACCACCTAGTCAGAGATTCCCAATCCTAGAGAATCCTGAATTTCAGCTGAAGATCTCTGAAAATGCCAATCATGACCTCTTATCATTACGGATCCCATACCAAACATAAGAAACTACTTGCTTACGATCCAAAATGTGTCCTCCTTTCCTGCAATCCTAAACGACGATCCAAACCTGTCCTGTTATAACCCAAGAACATGGGACCTTAATTACACCACAAAGCATCCATAAACACATCAATCCACCTGCACACTTTTGTACTAACATGCAGCCACTAAAACCCGTGGTTAACGACCCTAAGCTGGACTTACATATCGACCCTGAAAGTTACAAGCCTGCTCACTCTTTCCCCAAAATCGGAAAGTGGAATGGACAGAATCCCCAGGCTGATCATAATGATCATCCCCTTCTTGAGTTCCGCGACTCGAATACCCGGCCTCGAGCGAAACCCCCGAGACCTCAAACCAACAAGCTCACTAGGTCTGCACCAACCAACCCAAATCGATGTCGCCACTAGGGCTAAAAACAATTACCAAGCCCATCTTCATGGCCGAGCAATCATAACCCAAAGATCGACAGGAACGGAAACACTACCACGAATCATGGTATCCAACCATGCTATCTTCCCCGACCAGCCCTTAGAATCCCCGAAACCCTCCTTGATTCGAGTATGGATCATGTGCTTCCAGCAATACGGGCCAAATATTACCTTCCACACCTATCCATACTTTCCTCAGGAATTATTTCGGGTTCTCTAAGACCTATTCATAATACTCCCGAAACCTGCTCAGCAGCGAAACATCTGCACTAAAAAAATACTCCCTAGGCTATCCTAGGGTTCACCCACACCCCTCTGCCATCAGCTGCTAAAGAACCCCTACTAATGTCAGCTAACCACTTCATGAATACAATTATAGGTAACAAAGCTCAAATAATCCTTCGACTAAAGGACTCAACCCTACAACGGTTGGACTCAGACAAGAGCTGTGCAATAGGTATGACTCCTTCATTCTAAGAATATTTAACCTTCATAGCATGTAATTTAATGTATTCGTTTGATGGTTAATTCTCATTGACATGGGTCCCACAAAGCACAAAGCAAGCAGCATTCGAGCTGAGGAGCCAACTGGCACTAAACACAATAAATTCAGATAGATTCATATACTACTCATTGATCTCAAACTCCCAGCATCACGGGTGCACCTTCGCCCCTCCCTCACTCTTCCCCGAGTGGATAATCATTCCTCGCGCTAACCTGCTATACACTGACCCACTCACGAAACTTCCACCAACCTTGCATCACTCGTGTATGCTAGCCATACATAACACTAGATCCTATAGACAGTCGAATATTTGATCCTACCCTAAGCTCTTCATCAAACAAAAAACAGGAAATAAGGCCAAGCCAAACATTCTCAGGCTATAGAATCTTAGTTATGTACAACTATGATGCATACACTAAGCAACTATAGTAATTATGTCAATTTCATATAAGGAAGAACCCTAGGCTATCAGGCATCATATAATTAGATAATCCTATCATGTAATTCCTGAAGATCCCAAGCCTATTACTAGCATGCTGCTCTAACATATCACAATATCAAAGAACAATGTGGTAATTTGGGGTCATCTTACTGGCTCCGGTTGATCGTACACATCACATCCTCTTTTGGTTATTTTGAAAGCAACTTTGAAAAATATTTTTCTTTAAGACCCTTACTTTGAAAATCATTTTTAGAACTCTTTTTCTTTAGTTTGAGACTGCATTCACACGAGTGTTCCTCCAATTCACTCAAACCAAGACTCTGATACAAACTTGTAACATTTCAAAATTTTCAATAAATTTAAACTTTTCAAAACAACCCATTTACTGATAAAAATGTTTACAAAAACAATGTCTCCAAAACATGATTTAAAATCAGAATCTCCCAAGATGCAATCTGTTGTAAGACCAAGGATGTGTATGGTCACGCCTTTGCCTTGCCACGAATCATCTGAAGAACCTGAAACCATAAACAAAACTGTAAGCACGAAGCTTAGTGAGTTCCCCCAAAGTACCAACACTCAAACATATAACATGTACAAATAACATCATGTAATGGGTCCACACCTAAAAGACTAGATTACCCCTGAGCCCACAGTATGAGTCTGGCTTGCCTTTCAGGCCCACAACTCATATCTGGCCTGCCCTTGAGCCCACAACATAAGTCTGGCTTGCCATCGGGCTCACAGCTTCTGTATGGCTTGCTCCTTAACCCAATCAGTCATTAGACTGGAATACCAATGTTCATCCCTCAGTACGAGTTTGGCATACTAGCCGGTCCTCAGCTCGTATCTGGAATGCTACTGAGCCCTCGGTATGAGTCTGGCATGCCCTACCCGACCCTCAACTCATATCTGGAATGCTCCAATACCCTCAAGTCCTTAGTACGAGTCTGGCATACCACCGGGTCCTCAACTCATATCTGGAATGCACCTGAGCCCTCAGTATGAGTCTGGCATGTGCTACTTGGCCCTTAGCTCATATCTAGAATGCACCTTAGCCCTCAGTATGAGTCTGGCATGCCCTACCCGGCCCACAACTCATATCTGGAATGCACTTGATCCCTCAGCATGAGTCTGGCATGCCCTACCCGACCCTCAACTCATATATGGAATGCTCCAGGGTTTGTTGGCTACAACACGAAGCAGTAGAACCTCAACCCAACACATTATGTCGACAGATAATCATGCAGACAGAATCACACGTAGCCTTACAGATCTACCAACTAGCATGCATATCTATTACATACTCAATATATCAACGAATATCAGGTTACCAAACCAATGAGCCGACCTTGGTGCCTTCGACCCGAAAATACAGTGAGGAAAACTCACCTCGTGCTGCCGAATCATACATAAAATCCCCGACTGCTGGCTGACAGATCCCCAAACTATCAAGATCAAAACAACACCCAATCAACATTTGGGTCCCAATCCATATTCATAAATCCACTACTAGGGTAAATGACCACTTTACCCCTCACCTAGTTTGGACCAAGACTTAGGCCCAAACCTAATAATCCACAAGGTCAAATTCATGGCCCAATTTTCAAAATTGGGCCCAAACCCATTGCAGGCCTTCTCAAAATAATTATCAGCCCAAAACCTGATGGCCCAACAGGGCCCAAGACAACTAGGCCTAAAAGATGGCCCAAACCAAAGCCCAACGTGCAAAACCCACCTGATTGAGTACGCGGGGCGTACTTAGCTGTACGCTAAGCTTACACGCTATTTGGTTTGTACACTGCACGTACAGACTTGTACACCCAACTTACTCCTCCATTAAGCCAAATCCACCATTAAGCTCTTAATGCTTAAGTTCAGAAGTCCAAATTACAAATCTGAGTCCCAATAAGTATCTACAACCATATAGTCACTGACTTAGTGACTTTGTATGGCCCATAAAAACCGAACTTTGAAATATAACACTCTACTATCAACAAATGGACATACACTCTTATATGGATGAATCTAAACCCTAAAGGTGACAACTTTATGCAACTAGAACCTCAGAAACACCAAGAGCGGCAACTCATAGCTCCTAGAGTGGTATCAAACCACTAGATCTCAAAAGGGACCAAAAATCATATATAATAGATCTAAGCCATTAATGAACAAGTTCATAGCTTTTTACCTCAAACAAGCTGGAAATGAAGGACATAAGCAAGATCAATAAGCTCTTTCTTGATCCACAACCTTGCATCAAACTCCTTCTTGAAAATGGCCCAAAAACACCAAGATGCACATAATGAGCTCAAAACACCACCATGGAGGCTACAAGGTCGATTTAGGGTTTTTAGGGTATGGAGGCTGGCTTATAAATGAACAAAAGAGGCTAACATAAAGCTTTTATAGGGTACAATACGAAAATTTAGGGTTTCACACTAACCCTCGTACGCCCAACGTACGAGGTCTCGCACCCCGATCCCAACCTCCCAGTACGCTAAGCGTACTCCTCATTACCCATGACGTAACTCCCTTCACATAAGTACGCCCCACGTACTCCCTTGGTACGCCCCGCGTACTAGGTTTCTCCTTAAACCCTAATATACTCCGAAGGACATAACTTTCTCATTTTAAATCCGATTTCGACGATCCTTATATCCACGAAAAGGTAACAAGAAACTCTACGCGTTAATCAATTCATACTTGGCTTACATTTTTCCGAACAATCATCCAACTCCCATGAAGGCCAAGCTGACATATTACCAAAATACCCTTTGGCTCCAAAACACAAACTGAACACCCGGATCATCTAAATTACGCCACTTACACCCAAATGGGAACGATTCGGAACAGGGTGTTATAAGAATGTGATACGATATATTTCTGTTTAGATTACATTATCTAAGTAACATTAAATTATAATATAATGTTATTTGATGATTAATTATTTCTAACCTTTCATATAGCTTTACATCCCAATCAATATACCAATTGCTCGTTGGTTTTTCGGTACTTTAGATTTGACGACATTTAAAATGACTATATATGATAGTCACTGAAAGAGCGACTACTTTTCAGAAGAAGAGGAATGTTCTATAGGTATGAGAGCCCGCATCCACAAACTGTTAGTGTGTATCAACTACTGGGGCACCAAATCAACCGATGCAATCCCACTTGAGAGTTTCAATATGACCATCGAAAAAGCCCCAAACGTACCACAATAAATTGACTGTAGAGAGGATTGTTAGCGTTGGTTCCTGGAAATGTTGATCGTCGGAAAAATCATATTTTATAGAAGGTAAAAGCGGTCCTTGAGCAATGTCATATCGTAAACGACTAACGAATTTTTTTAGGGTACAAGGATAAAGATGATTTGAACATTGTAATATTACTATTAAACAAATCCTTTAAGTTTATGCATTTATTAGCTTTTTTTGTTGACTTTTAAGATTACATTTGCAATTTAGATTTTATAGGAACAAAACTTATACAAAAAAAATTATTTTTGTAAATAGTAATTTTTTTTTGAAACAACTATCCGGAATACTACATTAGAATTCCGGAGACCACTCCAAAATGTTATATTCCGAAAAGAGAGGTTAGTTTGAAAAAAAAAAAATTTACAAATACTTCATTTATAAATGTTAAGGGTGCGTTTAGTTGCGAAAAAATGAGCCGTTTTCCGATAAAATTTTCCAAGAAAAATGAGAATTTTGAAAACACGTTTAGTTCGTCTGTTTTTCTTAATTTTTCACGGAAAATGAAAATTTTCCGTTTTTTAAAATTACAAAGAAATTGAAAATTTTTTGAAAACTGATAATCATTGTTTTCCACATTTTTTAAATTACAAAATTTTTCTAAAATATATACACACTCCCACCCCATCCACTTCTACCTACCCCCACCTTAACACCCCCAACCCACCATACCCCTACCTACCCACTTATAAGCCCACCCCCATTGTAACAACGTAATTTTCAAAACAATTTTTTATTTTTAAATCATACTTTCAATCACACAATAATCACAAAAACATAATGTATCCACTGTGTCATAACAAAACATGTCCCAGAATCTCAATAACATAAACTCCATAAGTGTGTACGGATCATGCCGACGCCTTCCCGCGATCCTTGCTAGTACCTGAAACACATAACATAACAACTGTAAGCATAAATGCTTAGTGAGTTCCCCAAATACCACATACCACACATACGCCTTTCCAGGCCATAACTCTGTAGGATCTTCCGATCCATGTGTCTCAGGGGGCTTCCGTCCCAAATCTCGGTAGACCTTCCGGTCCTACCCGTATCGACCTTCCGGTCCGTAACCTCTTGACCTTCCGATCCGTATCATCTTGACCTTCCGGTCCATATCATCTTGACCTTCCGGTCCTTATCGTACATAACATACATAACACATACATATCACATAACAACATACAACTCATACATCTCATAGCATATAAGACCTTCCGGTCACACATAGGTACCCTTCCAGGTACAGTATAGTAAGAAGACTCACCTCAATGAAGTCGGATAAACTCTCGTGCTCAACGTCCCGACCTAGCCTCCTCCTATTATTCAAATAACATTCCTGACCAATATTCTCTCATAATCTCATCTCTACAGATTGGGTAGAAGGCCATTCTACCCTTCCTTGAACTCTCCTGCATCAGTCTTGACCAGAACCCTAAAGTCAACGAAAGTCAACGATCAAACTTTGACCCGACTCGTCGAGTGCACAAGGGCGACTCGGCGATTCCATGTGGGTCCTCTGAATCCTTTCAGCCTCTCTTGGCTCGTCGAGTCATCCTTCCACTCGACGGGTTACACCTGTCACGAATCGCGGGGCAACCCCGACTCGACTCGTCGAGTCCACTTATGGACTCGGCGAGTTGCTTCCATGTTCTTACTCAAATGACCTTGTAAGGTCAGATCTGCTTCCCTAACTATCAGATCTACCCTTCAAGTGTTCAAATGTCACGTAAAGGTGCAACCATTACGTGATGCAACCCACATCAAGTCACAAATGGAGAAATAACTCTAAAAATGGCAACCTAGTCCCCAATCTCTCATTTGCTTGCATAAAGCTGAGGGATAGTCACTCTATGGACCTCTCATGGTCCAGATCTGATGCTATTAACACAAAGGAGGCCTCATACTCACTAGATCTTACATAAAATGGAGGTAAAAACCCTAAAATCATGAAATCTATCATATCAACACGAAATAGAAAGGATTATACCTCCAGATATGAAATCTCAAGATGATTAGCCCAGATCCAAGCCCCCTTCACGCTCTAGATTGGTGTTTCCTTCTTCCTTCTAGCAAAACTACACCAAAAGTGATGTATTAACCTCTTCTTGCTCTCAAACTCTCTTACTGCTCTCTCTAGGGTTTCTCTGGGATGAAGTGGCCGCAAATGGAGGCCATAAAGGCCTTTAAATAGGGCACATGCCCGGGGATTTAGGGTTTCACTTAACAGCGCCGACTCGTCGAGTCCACGCATCGACTCGTCGAGTCCTTCATTAAATCAGACAAGAAATGTGCGATCCTACTCGGCAAGTCTGAGCGCCTACTCGCCGAGTCCCTCCCTAAAACTCAAGATAAATACTTAAAATAAGATACCTGGGAATCCGGATGTTACAATTCTCCCCCACTAGAATTAGACTTCGCCCTCGAAGTCTTGCTCGGCAAACAACTCTGGATGCTGCTCCCGCATCTCCAACTCCGGCTCCCAAGTCAGGTCGGACCCTTTCCGATGTTGCCACTGGACCTGCACCAGGGACACTTCCTTGTTCCTCAGAACCTTGATCTTCCGATCCATAATCGCCACCGGCCTCTCAACATAATTCAGGCTCGCATCCACCTGAATATCTCCCAATGGCACCACCGTCGACTCGTCGGCTATACACTTCCTTAACTGAGACACGTGGAAGGTATCATGAATCTGGCTCAACTCCGCAGGTAGCTCCAACCGATATGCTACCCTACCCACCCTCACGGTCACTCTGAACGGACCGATGTATCGGGGCCCCAGCTTGCCCCTCTTCCTGAATCGGATCACTCCTTTCCAAGGAGACACCTTCAGGAGTACGAAGTCTCCCACCTGGAACTCAAGCTCGGATCGTCGCCTATCCGCATAACTCTTCTGACGACTCTGAGCCGTCAATAACCTCTGTCTAACCTGCTGTATCTGCTCTGTCATCTGAAGCACTATCTCAGTGCTACCCATCACACGCTGCCCTACCTCTCCCCAACAAATGGGACGCCGACACCTCCTCCCATACAACAACTCGAAGGGAGGCATACCAATACTCGAATGGTGGCTGTTGTTGTAGGAAAACTCAGCCAACGTCAAGTACGTGTCCCAACTTCCCTCGAAGTCCAACATACATGCTCGAAGCATGTCCTCGAGTGTCTGAATCGTCCGCTCACTCTGCCCGCCCGTCTGTGGGTGGTAGGCGGTACTGAAATGCAACCTCGTACCCAACTCCTCGTGGAACTTCTTCCAGAACCTGGAAGTGAATCGCACATCTCGATCTGATACAATCGAGATCGGTACTCCATGACGCGATACCACCTCTCTCACATACAACTCGGCCAGCCTCTCAGCGGAAGAGCTCTCACTGATAGCAAGGAAGTGAGCGCTCTTAGTCAGCCGGTCGACTATCACCCAAATTGCATCGACACCCCGTGCGGTCCTCGGCAATTTGGTGATGAAATCCATAGAAATTTGTTCCCACTTCCATTGGGGAACCTCAAGTGGCTGCAACTTGCCATGCGGACGCTGGTGCTCGACCTTAACCCTGCGACAGGTCAAGCACCTCTCAACAAACCATGCTACATCCCTCTTCATACAGGGCCATTAATAGTCCTTCTTCAGGTCCAAATACATCTTAGTGGCCTTGGGATGGTGTTGGATAAGGTGTCTAAGTCCATAACTATTTCTAGTATGTACTTGACCCGACCCGGCATGGTCCATTTGGGTTGCATGGCACCATGCAATTGGATAAACTAAAATGAGAGAAATAACACTTATGGTTTATTAATATATTATAAGTTCTAATATATTAATAATATTATTTAATTAGTTTGATCAAGAATTAATTTAGAATTAATTAAGTGATCAAAAGATGACTAATTAAATATATGGGTTGATCATGTAAATCATCCATAACTTGTATAGTGGGCTAAAAGGCTCCATGGATAATCAAGTTGGGTTAAACCCATTGAATGCTCCATGGAGGCTCCATGGGAGTTACAAACCCATGGGTCATGGAAATGAAGAGTCATGCCACATTAGGGTTTACATGGTGTAACCCTAGATGTGACACACTATATAAGCAACATGTTCTCCACCAAAATCGGGACACTTAAAAACAAGAGGGCTAGAGCCGATTTTGCAAGTGTAAGATTCTCTCAAAGTTTACTCCTTTGCATTTGGTGTTGTGTGAAGCATTTGAGGCATCACACTTGGGGTGCTAGGCTCACAAGGTTTCAAGGATCATAATCAACAACAAGGTAAGTTATTCTATCTTTCATTCAAGTTAAAAATGTTCCCCATGTATGCTAGATAGGAATATAACCTTGGAATTCAACTTTGCATGATTATTAGACAAACATAGATCCAAGGTTATTAGGGTTGCATGTACACTTAGGAAGTGTTAGAATGCTCAAAACCCATCAGTGGTATCAGAGCCTAGGTTTGTTTGTTGTTTTTTTTTTGTGTGCAAACAGCTTGAAAAAAAATCGTTTTTTCTGTTTTCTGCTCGTATGAAAGTTTGCACATTTGTTGCTGGAAATGAACTAGAAACATTACCCTAAACTGTTTTGATGTTTTAAAGCTTGTTTTAGATGGTGTAATGTTTATGCTAATCCATTTACAATGGCAATTATTAAAATTACAAGTTTTTTTTAAGTGTAATTTTTTATTCTTGAAAGTGTTCATATTCATGTTCTTGAACTTATGAAGATTAGATGATCATAGGAATTGTTTGTAACCTTCATGGTAGTTTAATTCATGATCATAATGTGTTTTAATGGAGTCCATAACTTGTCCTCAAGTTATGGAAAACCAAAAGTCTCACTTTTATTAAAGTCATTAAAAGAACACAAGAGTTATAAAAAATGAAGAGTCTTCATTTTTATTACTCAATTAATTCATAAGTTATAAGAAATGAAAAGTTTTGGAAGTTTACAAAACTTGACCTCAAGTTTTGGAACATGTAAAGTCTTGATTAAAACTTTAGTTCCAACCCTTAGAATTTTAAAAGTTAAAATTCAACCCTTATACTTTATAATATTATAAGTTACTAATATATATATGTATAACGTCAAGTCGTCTTACCGCTAGTACGCCTCATTCACGAAGCCGGTCTATAAGGGGGGTATAAGGTTGTTGCCTATAAAATGGCAACTTAATGGGTGTCCACTCTCACCCACCGCTTCCTTGATCGGTGGAGGGTCGTTAGCCGAACGGGTAAGACAAGGACTTATAAATTCTCATTAAAAGTATGATGAATATTATAAAGTAACTAAATGCTTTTATTAAATTCCCAATCTTAGTTACTTTAGGAAAATGTGAATAAGGTGCTAATCCATGAAATTACACTTTACACTTTGTTTAAGTCGTTGGTGGAGCGTGTGTGGTTAACCGGCACACTAACTTGGACTTAACAAGGTAGGTAAAGGGTGACTTAAGGTTTACCATAGCATCGGTGGAGCGTGTGTGGTTTACCGGCACATCGATTGAGTGATAAACCTTGAGGGTACCAAGTGATTTACATGGTTACTTCACACCTCGTTTTGTGATCCTCGGTATCCCAGTCACAAAACTTGGAGGGCACACTCGAGATTAAAACATGCCTTTGAAAAGTTCATTGAATCTCAAAAGAATCTAGGAATTTCTAAGAACCAATTAAAAACCTAATATTTATATTTCGTTTTTCATGGTGGAAATTGGTGAATCGTCATTCACCTACCTTTCAAATATGTTATAGCTTGGATTACGGCATACCTCTTCTAAGTTATAATATATTGTGATTGGATCCTAGCCTTAATATTACATTTGGGTGTTTTATTAAGGACTCTCTTAATATCTAAACTAATCTTGTTCTCTTCTTTCAGATGTCTTCAAACAATGCTGCTTCTGGCTCTAATCCTAATGGCTCCTTTACCCTTATGAACTTGTGTGGGAAAGTCACTTTTGATGGATCCAACTTCAATGAATGGATCAGAAACATCAGGATGATTACCCGCTACGAGGACAAAGAATATGTCCTTGACAAGGAGCTTAAGGAGATTGATGAGACCACTGCAACTCCCCAGGAGATCGCTGACTTCCGGGCACATGAAAGGGATGCTACAAAAGTGGCATGCATCATGTTGGCCACCATGACAGTGGAACTCCAAAAGTCCTATGAGGACTTCTACCCTTTTGAAATGCACCAAGATCTGATGGAAAGATACCATCAAAGTGCACGACAAGAGAGGTATGAAATCATATGCTCTATCATAACAACCATGATGAAGGACGGGGAATCCGTCACGAGCCACATGCAGAAAATGCAAAGGTATGTGGATCGGTTGCTGAAGCTTAATGTGAACTTCCCTGAGGAGCTTGCAATAGATATCATTTTGCACTCCTTACCATCGTGCTATGATCAATTCTGCATGACATATCACATGAATAAGGAAGAGGTCACACTCAGCAAACTTCAGGGACTCCTCAAGACCGCAGAAATAGGTCTTAAGGGTAAGTCAGTTGTTAACACTCCTACTCCAAACTCCGCCCCGGTTTTGGCAATCGGGAAAGGTAGAGGGAAGAAGAGAAAGAGCTCTTCGAAGGGTACCAAGGCTAGGACCCTTGATGGCTCTTCTTCAAGTGGAACCAAGAAAGGTTTTGTCACTCCTTCTTCTGACCCTAAAGAGGCTGAATGCTTCTATTGCCATGAAAAGTCACATTGGAAGCAGAACTGCCCAAAGTACCAGCAAGATGTGAAGGATGGGAAAGTTAAACCCAACCATGCATGTATTTACACTATCTTATCTAATAACTCACCCCATTCTAACTCTTGGGTCCTTGATACCGGTTGTGGTATTCATATCTGTTCTGATTTGCAGGGACTAAGAAGAAGTGAGAATGTGGAGCATGGAAGAATAAACTTAATCATGGGGAATAGGAAAGCTTTACCTGTCACCAAGATTGGAGTTTATACTTTATCGCTAAGTAGTGGGTTTAGTTTAGATTTGAATAAATGTTGTTATTCGCCAGAAATGGCAAGAAATATTATTTCCTTTCATGCATTGTATAAACAAGGTTTCACCTTTTCATTTAATAATGAAGTTGGTTCGATTAATGCTTTCTTTAATAATGTTCTTTATTTTAAAGCATTACCTTGTGATGGTGTGTATGAAACTGTATCTGTGGTTGATAACTCAGGAAATAATGTATTGTGTATTGATTCTGTTAATGATAATAACTTGGATAAAGCATCATTATGGCATTGTCGTCTTGGACATATAAGCAAGAAACGCATAGGCCAACTCCAAAAGGATGGAGTATTGGAGTCATTTGACCTAAAGTCAGATGATAGTTGCGAATCATGCTTACTTGGAAAAATGACAAAGTCACCCTTCACATGTTCTTGTGAGAGGGGTGAAGGTTTGTTGGATCTTATACACACGGATGTGTGTGGGCCCTTCAAACATGCCACAAGGGATGCTAATCGTTATTATTTGACTTTTACTGATGATTACAGTAGATATGAATATGTCTACTTAATCAAGCATAAGTCAGAGACTTTTGAGAGGTTTAAAGAGTTTAAACAGGAAGTCGAGAATCAATTGGGCAGGAACATTAAGATGCTTCGATCCGATCGAGGTGGTGAGTATCTTAGTTCAGAGTTCCTCGACTATCTTAGGGAATGTGGGATTGTCTCACAATTGACACCTCCCAGGACACCGCAGTTGAATGGTGTAGCTGAGAGGCGTAATCGAACCTTGTTGGATATGGTTCGTTCCATGATGAGTCGAGCTTCGCTACCAATCTCATTTTAGGGGTATGCCTTAGAGACTGCCGCCCATATCCTTAATCTAGTTCCCACAAAGAAAGTTGCCAAAACTCCTCATGAGATGTGGACTGGTAAAGTACCCAAACTAGACCACATTAAGATTTGGGGTTGCGAGGCTTTCGTGAGACGCGAGACTCATGATAAGCTCGAACCTCGAAGTGAGAGGTGTATTTTCATCGGCTACCCACAGAAATCCTTTGGTTACCTCTTTTACAGACCTAGTGAGAATGTGGTCTTTGTAGCTAGGAGGGCTTTCTTTCGAGAGAGAGAGTTCATAAGCCAAGGAGACAGTGGGAGGCAAGTTGACCTTGAAGAAATTCAAGAGTCAAGTGGTGAAGGAACTTCAAACCCTAGCACTCAACTTGAGGAGGAAACTTCTGTTGAGCCAATTGACAAGTCTGTACCTCTGAGGCGTTCCACAAGGGTTAGGAATGCACCTGAGCATTACTATGGATTCCATATTACTGCGGAAGGTGATACACTTATCAGTGATGAGACACTGATAGGTCTGGATGAACCTAACAGTTACGTGGAAGCCATGGCAGGCCCTGAGTCAGCCAAGTGGAAAGAGGCAATGGACAGCGAGATACAGTCCATGTATGACAATCAAGTTTGGAACTTGGTTGAGAATGTACCAGGTTGTAAGACTGTAGGGTGCAAATGGATCTTCAAGAAGAAGACCGACATGGATGGTAATGTACACACTTATAAGGCACGACTGGTTGCAAAGGGTTTCTCACAAACTCCGGAAGTTGATTATGATGAGACCTTTTCTCCAGTGGCCAAGATTAAGTCTATTAGGGTTCTGTTAGCCATAGCCGCATTTCATGACTATGAAATATGGCAAATGGATGTTAAAACCGCTTTCCTTAATGGAAAGTTGGCTGAGGATGTTTACATGAGTCAGCCAGAGGGTTTTGTCAACACAGAGTACCCTAATAGAGTGTGTAAGCTTGAGAAATCCATTTATGGGTTAAAGCAAGCACCTCGCAGATGGAATCTTTGCTTTGATGAGAAAGTCAAGGAATTTGGCTTTTCTAGGAGTGAAGATGAATCTTGTGTATATGTCAAGGCTAGTGGGAGTATAGTTAGCTTTTTGGTATTGTATGTGGATGACATACTACTCATAGGAAATGACATCCCAACTCTGCAGGAAGTTAAGTCCTGGCTTGGGAAGCGTTTCTCTATGAAGGACCTAGGAGAAGCTGCCTATATTCTAGGGATAAGGATCTTGAGAGACCGGAGTAAAAGACTAATTGGACTTAGTCAGAGTACTTACTTGGATAAGGTGTTGAAGAGATTCGGCATGCAGGACTCCAAGAAAGGAGAGTTACCCATCCAGAGTAATGCCAGATTGAGTAAGACACAAAGCCCTAGTACTGAGGCTGAGATAGCATAAATGAGTCGAATACCTTATGCTTCGGCTGTAGGATCGATCATGTATGCTATGACGTGTACTCGACCTGATGTAGCCTTTTCTTTGAGCATGGTTAGCAGGTATCAGGGGAACCCTGGCAAGGCACACTGGACTGCGGTAAAGAATATCCTCAAGTACCTACGGAGGACTAAGGATTGGGTCCTTACCCTCAGTGGCAGTGAGGACTTGAGAGTTGTAGGGTACAGTGATGCTACCTTGAAATTTTTAAAGTGTAATTGACATTAGATGATGAATAAAAGGTGTTTTATTTATGAGTAAAGTGTTGCTATCTCTTGTCGATCGTTTACTATATTTCTTTTGCATGTTTTGACTTCCAGAATAATTATGTTTGGTATATCATATTATTCGAACCTCCACAGTCGGTCATATGTCGGAAGTAGGTATGAATCAAGACTGTCATGATTGGTTGCAGAGGTCTAAGTTGTTGGACATGGCTATAACACTCATGAGTGCTCATAAGTTCTGAGCATTGGACTCAACCCACGCTCACTGGAATCACTTCATGGAATTTATCTCGAGTGATCGTGAGACGGTAATATCATATAAGTCTTCAAACCTAGAGATATGATTTGTTACTTATGAGTTGGTTATGCATTGATTGTACATTAACGCATTGGTAACTCGATGTTATAAAACGTGCTTTTATGTATAATTCAATGAGTGGTAGAACAAACATATGAGTCGAAGTTTATCTGTTCCTTCTTGGATTAGAAGCTGATATCTGGGCCCCTCGATGATTTTGTTTTGACCTATGTACCGGGCCCGGTCATAACTAAGTTGATGTGTTCAATTAAGTTCTTTGTCAAACAAATCGGAAATCGGGAAACAAACTGCTGGACAATAAGTAAGACATTGTTCCATGTATTTGTCCGGCTGATATCTAGAACAGAGGATTATATGATCACTTATCTTAAATGGCGTATCATCATCTTCTCAGTTCCGAGAGACCTTGAAAGAGCTACGATTGCCGATCGGTTCCTGAAGTATTGCAGTTATAGTTATTAGACTTATCCAAGTGGGTGACTGTTGGATAAGGTGTCTAAGTCCATAACTATTTCTGGTATGTACTTGACTCGGCCCGGCATGGTCCATTTGGGTTGCATGGCACCATGCAATTGGATAAACTAAAATGAGAGAAATAACACTTATGGTTTATTAATATATTATAAGTTCTAATATATTAATAATATTATTTAATTAGTTTGATCAAGAATTAATTTAGAATTAATTAAGTGATCAAAAGATGACTAATTAAATATATGGGTTGATCATGTAAATCATCCATAACTTGTATAGTGGGCTAAAAGGCTCCATGGATAATCAAGTTGGGTTAAACCCATTGAATGCTCCATGGAGGCTCCATGGGAGTTACAAACCCATGGGTCATGGAAATGAAGAGTAATGCCACATTAGGGTTTACATGGTGTAACCCTAGATGTGACACACTATATAAGCAACATGTTCTCCACCAAAATCGGGACACTAAAAAACAAGAGGGCTAGAGCCGATTTTGCAAGTGTACGATTCTCTCAAAGTTTACTCCTTTGTATTTGGTGTTGTGTGAAGCATTTGAGGCATCACACTTGGGGTGCTAGGCTCACAAGGTTTCAAGGATCATAATCAACAACAAGGTAAGTTATTCTATCTTTCATTCAAGTTAAAAATGTTCTCCATGTATGCTAGATAGGAATATAACCTTGGAATTCAACTTTGCATGATTATTAGACAAACATAGATCCAAGGTTATTAGGGTTGCATGTACACTTAGGAAGTGTTAGAATGCTCAAAACACATCAGATGGATCGAGAACCTCGATCGGTGCGCCTCCTCCATCAAAGTGGTGCGCGTCCCGCCTGCATACGGCATCCAAATCCGACCCTGAAAGGTCATAAGTCCACGACTATTGGTAACAAACTCAGGTACCTTCCCAATCACCCGCTCTCTCTTGCGGTTCTCCGGTCTCACGGCCTCTGCCTGGGCCTCCCAAATGGTGTCCAACACCGGAGTCATCACTGTCAATCACATACAAGTGCCTCGAATCGGGGCACTCTCTGCCCTACGACTCAGCGCATCAGCTACAACATTAGCTTTGCCCGGGTGGTACAGGATCTCACAATCGTAATCCTTTACCACATCCAACCATCTCCTATGGCGCATATTCAGGTTGGGCTGATCCATCAGATACTTCAAACTCTTGTGGTCCGTGTATATGGTACACCGAACCCCATACAGGTAATGACGCCAGATCTTGAGGGCGAACACCACTGCCCCCAACTCCAGATCGTGGGTGGGATACCTCGTCTCATGAGGCTTCAGCTGCCTCGATGCATACGCTATCACATGCCCCCTCTGCATAGGCACCGCACCCAACCCCGATATCGATGCGTCACAATACACCACAAAATCCTCCATCCCTTCCGGGAGGGCTAGCACAGGGGCTTCGCATAACTTCTGGCGAAGTGTCTCAAATGAGGTCTGCTGCTCCGGACCCCATGAAAAAGCAACACCCTTCCGGGTCAACCTGGTGAGAGGCACGACGATCTTGGAGAAATCTCTGATAAATCTCCGATAGTAGCCGGCCAATCCTAGAAAGCTCCTGATCTCGGTGGGTGATCTTGGCACCTCCCACCTCATAACCGCCTCAATCTTGGCCGGATCGACCAAAATTCCATTCTGGTTGACGAGATGCCCCAAGAACTGGACCTCCCGTAACCAGAACTCACATTTGGAGAATTTGGCATAAAGCCTCTCCGTCCTCAATACCCCGAGGATATCTCTTAGATGCTCCTCGTGCTGCTCTCTAGACCTCGAATACACCAGTATATCGTCGATGAACACGATCACTGAACGATCCAACATCGGTCTGCACACCCTGTTCATGAGGTCCATGAACGCTGTTGGTGCATTGGTGAGCCCGAAAGGCATCACCACGAACTCGTAATGCCCATAACGAGTCCTGAACGCCGTCTTCTGGATATCCTCATCACGCACTCTCATCTGATGATATCCAAACCTCAGATCAATCTTGGAGAACCAAGACGCTCCCTGCAACTGATCGAACAAATCATCGATCCTCGGTAATGGGTAACGGTTCTTGACCGTCAACTTGTTCAACTCCCGGTAATCAATACACATCCGGTGTGAACCATCCTTTTTCTTGACAAAAAGGATCGGTGCTCCCCAAGGGGAACTACTCGGTCTAATAAACCCCTTCCCCAGCAGCTCCTAAAGCTGCGAGGATAACTCCTGCATCTCTGGCGGCGCAAGCCAATACGGCGCCTTGGCGATAGGCGCTTCCCCCGGAACCAAATCGATGAGGAACTCTACCTGCCTCTCGGGAGGCACACCCGACAACTCCTCGGGAAAAACATCCGAGAACTCACGCACTATCGGAACGTCATCCATCGAACTTGGCCTCCCAGCGGCCTCTCGTGTGTCCATCACATAGGCTACAAACCCGCTGCAGCCCTGCTGTAAACTCTGTCTCGCTCTGGCGGCTGAACAAAACGCCGACCCACATCGGGTACCCTCGCCGTACACCGTAAGTACTCCCCCACTAGGGTCTCATATCATCACCAACTGTCGCTCGCAGTCTATGACAGCCCCAAATCGGCTCAACCAATCCATGCCCACTATGACACATACGTCCCCCATTGCAATCGGGACTAGATCTATCGGGAACTCAACACCGAAGATCTCGAGTACACATCCTCGAATCACATCCGTAGCATACACCGCTCGCTCGTCAGCTATGGAAACTCGTAGAGGTCGACTCAACGCCTCTCGTCGGCTACTGATGTGCCGACTAAACGCTATCGACACAAATGATCGACTCGCACCAGAGTCAAATAACACTAAGGCAGATACAGAACTCACAAGAAAAGTACCTACGCATATCATAATATAAGCACAATATCTCAACTCAGCATAAATAAATAAAGAATACATACCCGCCACGACATCGGGCGCTGCGCGGACCTCCTCCGCTGTCAACTGGAAAGCTCTCCCACGAGCCTTCGGTGCCTCGGCCTTCGCTGGCCGAACCTCGGTAGCCCTAGCAGCAGGTGCAGATCTCTGTGCTGATCCCTGATGTAGCTGCGGGCACTCGGCCTTCCGATGGTCAGTCTGGTTGCAATGAAAGCAAACCATAAATCCCTTGGGGCAATCCTTGGCGATATGCCCCTCCTTGCCACATTTGTAGCAAGCACCTGATCGACAGACCCCATCATGTCCCTTGCCGCACTTCCCACAAGTGCAGCCCTTCTGGCCTCCAGATCTCGTATCAGCGGACTTGGCCCGCTTGGCTGCCGGCTGAGACTGTGTCGGCCGCCGATCCATCCTCTGAGACTCAGCCTCCTCCCTGGCTTGAGTCTCCAACTCAATCTCCCTCTTCCGGGCATTTACCTGGAGCTCAACAAATGTCCGGTAAGTCGAGTTCGACACGAACTCCCGAATATCCCTCCTCAAAACGCCCAAATACCGGCTCATGCATGCCTGCTCAGTAGACACCTGCTCAGGGCAAAACATCGCCCTCTTATGAAACTTCCTGGTAACCACAGTAACAGAATCAGTACCCTGCTTGAGGGTCAAGAACTCCTGAACCAACCGTTCCCTCTCCACTAGGGGAACATACTCGTCTCTGAACATGGTGGTGAACCTCTCCTAGGTCACCTCTGAAATCTCTACAAGAGTGAAGCTCACCGTCACGAACTTCCACCAGTCCTTCGCTCCCAAGCGAAGCTGGTTCAGCGCGAACCGTACCCTCAGATGCTCCGGACATGAACACGTGTAGAAGCATCCCTCGATATCAGAAATCCATCCCATCGCAGCGATCGGATCCTGCGTCCCATCAAACTCTGGTGGCTTCGTGTTGCTGAACTCCCGAAGCAACAACGAGTCACCTCCCTGAGGCGTGTCAGCAGCCACAACTGCAGTAGCTGCAGCAGCCGCAGCCTCAGTCACTGCTGCGTATCGCTCATCAAAAGTCTCAATCAATGTGGTCTTGATAGACCCAAACATCTCCAGAATCTCGGCTCGAATCGCCGCTGCCACCTCATCGTGGATCATCTGACGAAGCTCCTCGTCACTCACGCCGCTCGTCTCAGGTTTGTGGCGTGTCCCAACCATGATATCTCTGAAATACAACATAATAATATCAGAAATTTGCTCGAGCATACTCGCACTCGTTAACTCAACCCTACTCGTTCCCTAGTACCCTAAGGATTCTTACTTGGACTGTGCACTGATCCGGTGTCTTCAGTAGTACGGGCCCTATACTACCGTCCACACCGCATCAATGTTCACCCCAAGTCTTCCTCCTAGGATCCCAGATCACAAGTACTCTATATCTCACTGGCATAGGCTACCCTTCGGTAGACCTCTCATCAGCTCCTCACTGCTACCTACTCGCTCTCAAGCATCACATAGCAGCAAAATCCTTCCTAGGCTAAGGCATCACAAAATCAGGCCACTCTAGTCCTAATATGAATACCTAGCCAACTCTAGCATGCATATCATATCATGACATATCTCATAACACATAATGTAAGGGTATTTTGGGAAATCACCGTTCAGGCGCTGGCTGATCGTACACACTGCTTCCTTCTGCTTGTCTCAAAATCTTTTACTCTCTTAGAAAAATTGTTTATTTTATGAAAAACTTTCCCAAATCCTCAGTTTGAGTTCAGATTCATCCGAAGATGCACCCGAATCCCTCAAACCAAGGCTCTGATACCAACTTGTAACAACGTAATTTTCAAAACAATTTTTCATTTTTAAATCATACTTTCAATCACACAATAATCACAAAAACATAATGTATCCAATGAAAATTGAAAATGAAAATGAAAAATGAATAAGTTTTAACTAAACTCATTTTCTAAATTTTCCAATGAAAATTGAAAATCAAAAACAAAAACTTAAAAGGAAAAACGAAAAAGGAAAAATAAAAACAGTTTTTCATTTACTTTATTTCGTTTTTATTTTTCTCACGATTTTTAATACCAAGCAAGGCATATTCATTTCCCTCCTTTCATTTACACGTACCAAACACTCCAAAGGTTAATCCCAATCGTACGGTCAGAAATTATTTTATTTGTTTACCCTAACGATCATGTATACACACACTCACTCATTGATTACTGTTGAAACCCAAACGACCTTTCGTTCTTCTTTACTCCCGACTAACCAAGAATCAAGATCTGACGACGATAGAAGGCATCTTTCCGCCCAAATTTCATCTGTTTAAGGTAAATATCTAAAACCCTATTCATTATCTTCTTCCCCGCTAATCCAATTCCCAAAATCATCACTAATCACTACTCACTAATCGATTAAAAGAAATGAAAAGAAAAAAGCTATGAATGTCGCAATGATTCGATGTTTATCGCTTAATTAGTTATCTTCGATCTTCTTTAACGTTTCTCTTCTCCTTTCGATCCTCGACAATTGGAAGAAAATCAAGTAAATGAAGCTAGCGTGTGAATTTTGGGGATTTTGACAAAACCCTAATTTTCATTCACATTTGAAGCTTTTAGGTTGACGATTTTCAGATGCCGTGTTTAATTCTTATTTTGATGAATATTTTAGATGTTTACCTGCATGTATGGGAAAAAATTATAGAATCGATGGAGTTAATGTATTAATTAATGGAACGAGTTGAATAAATACCTCATTGTTCATATTATCGCAGGAAGATTGATCGACTTCAAATTCTGTAATCTAACGAGCTCGCCGGAAAACATGGAAGATTCACCGGACTTCATCAAACTCCCGGCATCAAATCCTCCCGACGATGGAAGTCAACCTAGTAATAACGAACATAATTCAGGAGTTAGGGTTGAATCAAACGAATCTACAATTATCGAAGAAAAAATCTCAGTGCTCACTGAGAATGGAGTTCATAAGCGAAATGGAAGTCCAGTCAGCAGTTGTGAAATAGATGGTATTTCTAACCTTCTTTTGATATATATTAAATTATCTAATTATTTATTTTTACTTACTTAAATATAAATATATAATTATATCTTAGCTTGTTACTATAATATGTTAATGTTTTTCCATTGACATGGTAGCTATTAAGAGACCTCGAATAACTGTTGATGAACAGCAAGCTTCAGTTCATGTCATTTATAATTCTTTAACAAGGTATAAAGGAAAAACACAATATTGATTAATGCCTCATAATTACATGTTTATATTCTCAAATCATTTTTATATATTTTGGTTGAAGATATTTCTGTATAAAGTTTTAAGTTTGTAATTTGTTTGTATCAGAGAGAGTAAACAGAAGCTTGAGGAGTTATTACAGAAGTGGTCTGAATGGCATAATCGACATCAATCTTCATCTCATGTAAATTGCTTGTATTTTTATTTATATTTTCATTTTTATTAATGTTTTTAAATATCTAAATTTCTCTATTCTTCAGGATTCAAATGCTGAGGTGGAATCTGGTGAAGGGACGTATTTTCCAGCTCTTAATGTTGGTCTAGATAAACCTTCTACACTGGTATCAAATATCAATTCAATATCATCACTTTGTTAAAAAAGACCAAAATACCCCTATGTTGCCATCTGAAACATGTGTATTGTTTTGTGTAGTCGTTCTGGATGGATGGGCAAACTAGTAATTTACAAAGCAAGGAAGTTATTGCATTGGATAACAATTCAGTCCCGCTGTATGATCGAGGGTACACTTTCGGATTAACATCAACGGATGATCCAAGTATCGGGGACGGGTATGTAATTTTACAGGAAAATAACAACATAGTTTAAAGGGTAAAATGGTAAATTTGTTTTTTGGTGTGATTAGGGAAATGTTGGGTGGGTCCCGGTGCTTCAATTGTGGGTCATATAACCATGCATTGAAGGAATGCACAAAGCCTCGTGACAATGCTGCTGTGAATTCCGCCCGGAAACAGCATAAAAGCAAACGGAATCAGAATTCCATCTCCCGGAATCCGACTCGATACTATCAAGACACTCCTGGAGGGAAGTTTGATGGTTTAAGGCCAGGTGTCCTGGATTCAGAAACAAGAAAACTTCTTGGAATTGGTGTAAGAAAAATGAAAATGACCATATTATCCTTTTGAGGTTGTTCATTTTTTTTTTTTAATATTAAGAACAAAATTATTCTTTATTGGTCTTGATTAGGAGCTTGATCCACCTCCATGGCTTAACAGAATGCGAGAGATTGGTTACCCACCAGGATACTTAGGTAACAATCTGATTGTTTTTAGTGTAAATTTACATTTTTGGTCCTTTTTTATAATGTTTTTACCTTTTTGGTCCCTGAGTAAATATAGCTGGTTTTTGCAAATTTGCTCCGAAAGATGAGTCATTTTAGTTTGAACAGGGACCAAACATGTTACAAAATCTCAAACAAGGACAAAAATTGCAAAATAACTTTTTGGGACAAAAAACTTAGCCATACTCACTTACTCAGGGACCAAAAGTGTAACTTACTCTTGTGTTTATTTGATGTTTTATTCAAATGGTGTTGATTTGATTTTTGCAATTTTAAGTAAAATGACTATTTTGGTCCCTGAGTGTATCTAGTTTTTTGCAATTTTGGTCCCAAAACTAGTAATCTGCTTGGAACAGCTACTAAAATGTTACAAAAATCTCAAATAAGGACCAAAACTGCGAAAGAACTTTTTGTTGAGTACAATTGAAAAAACCCAGCTATACTCAGGGACCAAAAGTGTAACTTACTCTTGTTTTATTCAAATGTGTTGATTTGTTAAATCCCGTTAATCTCAAAAAAGACCTTATATTTTATGTTTTTTCTGGATTAAACTTCAAGTTTATTTTGTCTGAAAACAACTTTGTATTTTTTCATTTCTTCTGAAAAAGCCCTCAACTTTGTATAAATATATTTTTTTTCTGAAAAAAACCCTTCAACCTTCTAAATGCTTCCAAATAAACCCTCAACTTTTTAGTTTTTCTTGAAAAAAACCTTACATTTTACAGTTTTTTTTTGGCAAAAAACAACTGAAAGGGCCAAATCTGGAAAAATGAAAAAATACAAGGTTTTTTCAAGCAAAAAATAATTCTGAGGTTTTTTTTGAGATTAGCACAATTCCAAATGTGTTTTTGGTCCCTGAGTGTAACTGATTTTTTGCAATTTTGGTCCGAAAGAAAAGTCATTTGAGTTTGAACAGGGACCAAAAATGTTACAAAAATATGAAACAAGGACCAAAAGTGTAAGTTAGTATTCAAATGGGTTGATTTGTTAAATTCCAGATGAAGAAGAAGAAGAGCAGCCATCTGGGATTGAAATATTTGGCGATGAGGTTATTCCTATTACTACTATTTCTAAGCCAGAAACCGAAGATGGTGAAATCCTTGATATGGACTGCTCCCCTCTTCCTCCTCCTCCGCCTCCCACAGCTGAGCCGCCATCTCCTCCACCACCACCGCCACCGCCCAAGAAAATGACCGTCCAATTTCCGGGAGTGAACGCACCAATACCAGAAAACGCGGATGAATGGAAGTGGGGAGCAAGGGCATGGAAATTTGATTTACCAAGAAACAGAGGAAACCCTAGATTTTTTAATCCACCAGAAACTCATCATCATAATCATAATCATCATGAAGAAGAAAGATGGAATAGGGGTTATAGAGAAGATGGAATTGGGCCACCTGGGGTTGATGGGCCTTTGGCATCTAGGTTTACTGATTATGAATCTAGAGGATCGAGTTATCATCATAGCCATAGCCATAGCCATAGGTCTATATCTGAAAGACTCAAGAGAAGTCATGATGATGACAGATGGAATCCTTATGAAAACTCAAGAAAAGAAAGGCATCAAGAGGGACACCATAGGAGTTGGAGATGAGTTTAAATTAGATAACAGATGAAAAGAAGCATCAAGTGTAAATGGAGTAGATGAGATGAGTTGGATAGTAAAGATGACAGATGCTTGTGCTTTTGTTAGTTTAGGCTCAGTCGAGTAGCACCTATTATAATTATAACTATAGACACTTGACTTATTGTTTTTCATTGAAGTTGATGCATTGTGGGTGTTGTACTTTATAGCCGGTAAGGCTTTGCTATGTTATATTATTAGTATGGTGGATGCATTTGAGTGTTTGAATTATGTTGTGTCCAAAATTATTGTCCCAAGTAAATCAGGCATTGATACTTGTATCAAGGAATTGGATGAGTGTATGAATAGGATAAATGCACAAAATATACTTGAATCCACAGCATCGACTTTTATCTGAATAATTTGTGTAGTAAAAACGACACAAATAGCTGAGAGAGAACTACTAGCCTAAATAAATCAATCATATTAAACTGTGAGAAACTTGTTTCCAAATGATGCTCAGTTTAAGAGAATCTGTACATACACTTGGAGAAATAGGTTACATATCGGAACTTGGAAGGCGGATATTGACATAAAAAATAGAATTCATCATTTTAAAGATCACCAATTTCGTGTTCTGTTGTATTGGAATGCCTCCATTGTTGTAGCCTTTTTCCTTGTGCTTCGTTTGAAGTTTGAACACCGGAGGGCGACAATGTGGCTCTATAATTTGTAAATACTCTCGAAGAAGACGAAGCTGGCTAGTGATGTCACGTGTATACATAAACATATGTATATCGCCTATATGTTGATGAAAATAAGTTATTCATGTAATATTTCATGTTTATAAATATCCAAATTTTGATGCCTAATACCCCATGGATCTTTTGAATTGTATAAGAATAATAATCGTTTCTAACTCGAATGGTTTATAGTGGAACCCTACCCTATCTGATTTGTTCAATACACACAATTTCTTTGAACGAAGTAATAAACATTTGAACCTCGACAAACAAAAAACGAATTCTGATTGTCCCTCAATTTTTTTACACATTTCAACGGATTAGTGGCAAGTTTTGAATTATGTAAGAAATCTCTCAGAACTTCTTGTACATTTTCCAGAAAATGGTTTATTGTTATTGTTATTATTATTATTATTATTATAAATTACATAAAATGGCCCATTGGTTTACCAAAGGTTATAAACTCAACCCCTGCTAATTGTTTTTGACGAACATTGTCCCTATGGTAACCAAAACTTGCATGGTCGACCCCAATCCATGTAAAAAGACTTCTTTACCCTTTTTATTTTTTTACCTTTAGTTTTGTTAAAATACTATTTATAGAAGAAGAAAAAATAAATAAATAACACCCAATCCCACCCATTCCTATCCGATACCCCCAACACCCACTCAATTTTTAAATTCAGAAAACTTGATTCACCTCCCATAATCAAATTTGTCAAGATGTAAATAATGTATATGAATATATTAAACCAATAACATAGCAAGCTTCAAAGAACATGGAACCAAGTTCACCAAGATCGATTTCAGTTTGTATCTACATTTTTTTTTTCAAACAGCTGGAATATTATTAGGAGACTAGCAAGTAGCTAGCATTTTTTTTCCAGAGAAATAGCTAGAAGAGGGTTCTGGAGCCAATCACTCCAGAAAGCTTTAACTTTATTGTTCCTATTAAAAAACCACATAAAAGGGAAAACTATGCTATGAAATAAAGTTTCTTTTGAGGGAATCTTTTCTGCAAACACCAAGTCGTTCCTAAAGCGCCACAAGAGCCAAAGAGTAACACACAAAATAATATCAAGAGTAATCTTCTTGATCGAGTTGAGGTTGGAGTCATGGAGCCATCTAAAAATGTCAACAATCTTATCTCTCTCTGGAGGCACCAAGTCTACCCATTTAAAGACTCGGTCTCATAAAGAAGCCGAGAGCAAACATGACCAAAGGACATGATCAATCTTTTCAGGGGAATTCGAGCAAAATGGACACATTAAAGAGTTAATTTCAAGTGCCTTCCGGCTTAAGTTCCATCTAGTGGGTAAACGATCCAAAAACACTTGCCAACAAAGAATGTTAGCTTTCTTTGGGATAAATTGATTCCACCTGGTAGCAATAACACCACCAGGGAGAGAGTAATAAAGCGCCTCACATCCTTGACCAAAAAAGAGTCGAAACCCTCCAAATTCCAATTCCATTCATCAGGAACATCCGTAAGGTTAGTCTCGACTAATAAGATCAGCAACTCATCAAGCTTCCTTTGGGAAATTCCAGTGTGCAGATCACGGGTCCAAAACCAAATCCAACCATCTCTCCACTTGTCATTAACCTTGCAATCTTTATATTCTTCAAGTAGGAAAAGACGAGAAAATCTATTCTTTAAGGAGGTGTCGCCAATCCAAACATCACTCCAAAATTTTGTAGAACTTCCATTATTCACTTTTCTTCTTAGATAAGAATTAGGAATTATACCTTTCTCATGCATTATGTTAATGGAGCCAATGATCCTCGACCACACTCCATTTCCCGAATCCGAGGAAAAGAGAAAGTATCAATACTTCCATGTAATTCATAAGTCACTTTTACCCAAATAGAGTCTTTATCGTTAACTAATCTCCACCTCCATTTTTGCAATAAAACGTAATTAAGAGCTTCAAGACTACCAATACCAAGGCCACCTTTCTTCTTAGAAGCCAAAATTTGATTCCAAGATACCCAAGAAATCTTTGAGGAATTACTATCACTTCCCCAAAAGAAGTTAGCACGAAATGATTCAAGTTATTATTATTATTATATTTTATTTTTAAATCTGAATATGCATGAGATATAGGGAAAGGAAGTAGGTACCTATGAAGACAGAGGAAACCAAAACTGATCTGCCCCCAATCGAAAGCATGCTAGCCTTCAATTTCGTCAATTTCTTCTTGAATTTATCAATAATCGGTTGCCACCCATGAAGACAAGCCATGTTAGAACCAACCAGGAGTCCCAAATAAGAAAATGAAAGGTTTTCCGGTTTACACCCTATGATAGTAGCCAACTGTTGAACCTGGGAAAAATCGACTCCAACTCCAAAGAGGCTAAATTTGTGTAGATTAATTTTCAACCCAGAAACATCGTGAAAACAATTAAGAAGTTGGAAAAGTTTAAGAAAATTACCATGAGACCACTTGCCAAGAAATAAAACATCATCTGCAAACAACATATGTGAAATCTGCATAGAATAAACTTTAGGTCCTTTAAAGAAGCCCACTGCAATGGCATCTTCAACTGCAACATGCAAAGCCTCCATCACAAGAATGAAGAGGAAGGGGGAGAGAGGGTCACCTTGACGTAACCCTCTATGAAGAGAAAACTTAGTAGTAGGGCTACCATTAACTAAGACAGAAGTCTTCGCAAAATTAAGAAAACCACAAATCCAAGAATGTCATCTATAGTTATGAAAATATACATTAATTCAAGAACCCAAAAGCTGAAAGTGATTTCAGTTTGTATCTACAAAGTTCTAAGCAGGCGGGACCGCGGGAACACACCAAAAATTGATTTTAGTTTGTTCTTTTACTTACCCCTTTACGACATCTCTTTGTGTGATGCTTATCCATCTAAAAAATACACAAAATATCGATTACCAAATGAAATCAAACAAAACAAATCCAAGAAATAGATTACCAAAACTAATTACCAGATGATCGTGTGCTGAAGAACAAATATTCAAGCTAAGGGGTTGTTTGTTTTTCTAAAAAAACCACTTCTGGCATCTGACCACTTCTAGCTGCGCCGTACAAAACACGCGCAACACTTGGCATTTCACAATTATTTATTTTTAAAGGACTTCTGACTTAAAAACTGTCGTGCGTGTGCTGTGCGGCGCAACACTGACCCTCATCTTCAAACCTCTTCTTACCTTACTTTAAGTTATATTATTCAATATAAAAATTGTTTTATTTTTTTCAACAACATTTTTATTATTTTAATAATACTATGAAGGATATTATAAACAATTTCAAGTATACTTTACATAATTTCAAAACCGTTTGGTAATTTCATATATATATATTTTTTGTGTTACATTGTCTATAACCAAATATTAATAAAATATAAAGTTAATCACTAAAATTACTAAATCTATCGAAGCTAACCAATGAAATAACCATCGTACAAGTTTTAGAAACCACATGAACCATTCATACAAGTTTAGAAACCATAATGATCTTTCATATAAAAAACAACAATGTCTGAACTTGTGACATTTGGTAAATCATAGGAACCACTTATTTGTTTTGTATTATTATTATTATTATTATTATTATTATTATTATTATTATTATTATAAACACGTAACAAAATAGGTAAATACGATTAATATCATAACAATATAAGTTAATATAATTAATACAACAGTAATACTTTCTCAAATGTTTTTTTTATGTAACTTTTTCAAGATGTTAAAAGTTAATCGGCTTCGACAACCTAGTAATAGTTTAGGCAGAGATTAATTGCTAGACGCCACTTAGTCAGTAACATACTGCCAATAAATTAATCGGAGACTTGTCGAAAATTTTACAATACTGATTATTATTACTATCCTTATAGTGATGATAATAATAACATTATTAATATGAATATGTATGTGTATTTGAAACATCCCAAAAATTAGGGTCCAAAAATTTCATTTTAAATCATTAATAAAACAATAGTAATCCAAACATCATATAACAACCATAAATCGTGTATCTCAAAATATTATAACATTTGTCAAAATATATCAGAGTATAAACATCCCAGGCTAAACAAATGGTGTGTGCACTACAATCATCCCAAGCTCTTTCCCTTGCTAGTGGAAGTACCTGAAACAAAAACTGAAAACTGTAAGCACGAAGCTTAGTGAGTCTCCCCAAACTACCACATACCATACACATAACATGCAACTAGGAGATACGGCCCCGCCCACACTCCGCTACTAACATGCATACAATTATCACACAGACAACAAGTATATCTATTTCTATCAAGCAGTCACATATCCATACTCAAATAATACTACGAGATTCGGGCCCCGCCCACACTCAACTACTAACATATCATATATACGGGCCGACCTTGGTGCCGTAGACCCGTTCCTACAGAAGGAAACTCACCTCACACTGCTGAAGTCCCGTAGATAATTCTCTGGCTGCTGGCTGAAAATTCCCGAACTGTCAGTCGTCAAAACAAAACCCAATTAACTATTTGGTTTTCAATGCATAACCATAAATACACATTTGGGGTAAAAGGACCATTTACCCCCAACATAGCTTGGTCCAAGACCAAGGCCCAACTCATACTCTAAAGGCCCAAAAGTCACATAGTCAACCAAGGCCCAATGGTGACTCGATTTTCCAAATTGGGCCCAAACCCCTTACATGGTCTTACCTTAAGGCCCAACCATTTATTCTTGGTCCAACACTTGACATTCTAATGGTCCAGTATCTCATAATCATCAAGGCCCAAATATGGCCCATCTATGACCTAATTTTCCAAATTGGGCCCAAACTTTTCCAATGGGCCTTATCCTAAAGCCCAATTCAATATGCTAGTCCATATACTTGTTCTTGGATGACCCATCAATAGTCCAAACATCTAGGCTCAACAGAAAAGGCCCAACTCAAAACCAAACACAACTAGGGTTTTCACATGAAATGACGATTAGGGTTAATTAGAAACACTTAACCCATTAATGACTTAATCCATTAAGTCCATCAATCTACTAGGTCAGTCATACAGTGTAATTGGGCATAAGTCATACTTCAAACCACTGGTCCAAACGCGGGTCCCGGAAATCCAAAACTAACATCTCCCAAAATTAGGGTTTTCTAAACCCTAATTAGGGTTTTCAACCCAATCACAAGCCAACAAAGTCCAAGATCATGCTATTGGGCCTATTAGGGTTTCACTATGTCGAGCACCACCCACTGCCACCTCGGGCAGTGGTGGTCGACGGCGGCTCACGACGGCAGCCACCACCTCACGGCGGCGGTGGTGGTTTTTCCCTTAATCCTTCTGCCAAAATGCTTAAACAAGTCCCATTTTTCTACTAAAAACATTCACACACCATAATATACACGCACAACTACCACCATACGGCGGCTGGTGGTGGCGAAACGGTGGCAGCCAGCACCTCATGGTGGTGGTGGTGTGTTTCCGGCCAGATAAAGCACATATAATCCTCACAATACAACAGTCAACATGTACACTCGAAAATACAAACATACAGCCACCGCCTAGGCGGCAGGCGTCGCTGGAAAAACGTAACAATGGCCCCACGGCCACCGACGACGGCAATGGCGATTTCCGACATCACCCACTGAAAAAGAACGAGAGGGGGAGAAAAGATGAGTTGCAAGTGGACTTACCATGCGTTTCCGGCCATTTGCGACTCCAGTTTCGCCGTTCACAGCTTCATCCGTCGGGATCGGCTATCTTCCGGTAGTTCTTGACATTTCTGACGGCAGCGGGGGACGTAACGGCGACGTCCGATGACAAGGCAGCATGCGGAGAGGGTGGCTGTCTGACCGGTGATGCGAGCAGCGGCTGGGGGAGCTCCTTGAGGGTGGCGGCCGATGAAGATGAGATTTAGGGTTAGGGTTTTCCATCTTCCGATTGAGAGGGAAATGGGATACGTGGTTAAACCCGTGTCTCATTTCAAACTTGTGTCATATTTCCACAATCAGCCCTCCTCACAAAATCTTTATCAGTTTAAATCCAAAATTTTCCCTTTAGCCCTTGCTTCCATAATTCCTTTCATCATAAGTCCTAATAATTACCAAGCAGCCCCTGTCTTCAAAAATCCTTTCAAATTAAACCCATAATTTACTAAACAGTCCTCAACCTTCAAAAGTCTTTACAAATAAATCCTGAAATTACATTTTAACCCCCGAATAATCCAAATTATATTATTTGGCTCCCCCAAAATCAACACCCCGCTAAATGTTATGGACTTTAGGACTACTATTTAATTATTAATCCTTATCTATTTATTTATTTAATAAACGGGATGTTACCGTATTAATAATAATAATAATAATAATAATAATAATAATAATAATACAAAATCAATATAAAATAATTTGTTCTGAAAATGGTCAAAATAATAATAATAATAGTAATAATAAAAAAACTAATAATAATATTTCAGAAGGTTTTCAAGGGAAATGGATTTTCATGAGAAATTAAATATCCTCATACTTTTGTTGCTACAAATCCTTCTACCCAATTAAATGATGACACATATCATATTAGTATATTAAAATATCATTAAATGAACATTAAATGTTACACATGTCACTATTTAATTGGGTAAGAGGATTTGTAGGAACAAAAGGTAGGAGGATATTTAATTTCTCTTCATTATGGAGTTGTATTTTGATTTGGATACTAAGCCAACCAATAAGTTGTGTAGTTTTGAATCTATATTTTAGGAGCACAGTTGTCAATGACAATAGAGAAGAGGACTTAAGGGTGATAGGAGTATGAATATCATTCAATCTATTACCACATCTATATATCATTTTTTTTCTCCCATATTTCTTCTATATTTCCTAACCTACAACACATAGAAACAATGTAACACCCAGTCCAAGTATTATTTACATTTTAGTCCCTTACATATTGAATTACTGCTTTTGGACCTTATTATTATGGAATTTGGAGGAAGGAGGGACCATTTCTGCCAAACTTGGATTTTGGAAGCAGAGCCCGAACGCGGGGCATTCCCCTAAGGAACGCGTTGTGTTCCCGCGATGAATGCAAACCCTAATTTTTAGGGTTTAGGACATATATAAACAACATTATGACTCAAGCCCTGGCCTCCTTACCAGCCTCTCAACCTCAGAAAACCCTAAATAACCTCCTTTTCTCATTCTTGTGTGTGTGGCCTTGTGAAGCTTGTTTTGGAGTTCAGAAGCTTGGAAGTAGGAAAGAGAAGCTAGTGAAGAAGAACTTGAGTATCTTGAGCTCATAGATCAGCGGATAGCATCATGATTTGGGACTCTTTGAAGGTATAAAGTTCACAACTTTCCTCAAGCATGCTTAGATTTAGTAAGATGATGTTTTAGACCTTTTTAGTCCCAAGAATGGATCTTTATGACTCAAATTCGTTTATAGGCCTAGGGTTGCCACCCTTGATGCTAAAGGTGTCCCTACATCAGTAAAGTTTCGATCTTTGAGGTCTTAATGGGTTCATGCAAGAGTTAGGACCACATTTATGGAAGTTGGTTGTTATTCCTTGAGATTGGGCCTTAAGGGGGGCATGCAAAGTCACCAAGTCTGTTACTTTATGATTTTAGAGGTCCTAGACAGCTTGGATCTATGTTTGGATAGCATGGCTTAAACATTAAGTGCTTAATGGCCCGTTTTTGGAAACTGGACGCGAACGCCCTACGTAGGTCTTGGGAACGCGCTGTGTTCCCACTGGAGTTCGCGATTTGAACCAAGGAGGAACGCCCAGCGTTCCACAAGGGAACGCCCTGCGTTCGTTGCGGCAGTGGGCCTTTTTGGGCCATTTCCTTGGACTAATTGATTATGGGCCTTAGTGTATTATTCTTTTGGGTTAATAATGGATTTTATTGCACATTGGACTTGAGGGAAGGCCCATTTGAGAAGTTGGGCCCAATTTAAAAAATTAGGCCATAAGTGGGCCATTAGTGGGCCATTAGTGGGCTTGGTGAGAATATATGGATTTGGGCCTTCATGTTATGGATTTGGAGCTTAGGTCATGGGTCCATTTAGATCAGGGGTATAATGGTCATTTTACCCTAAGAAGGATTGTTTGGATTTTGACTAAAGTGTTATTTGGTAATGATAGCTCAGAGAGTCGTGGGAGCAGCCGATAGAGATTCCTTACCGAGAGATACAACAACCAACTTTGCGAGGTGCGTCCTCTTCCAGTAGGAACGGGTCTAAGGCACCAAGGCCGGCCCATTTATGTATGCTAGTGATGCCGGGGTTAGCCCGATGTAGTTTATATGCTTCCAAACTTCGGTCCGATGCCGGGGCAAGCCCGAGGAATGTTTGTATGCTCGATGTCTTCGTGATTCTTGCATGTGTTCGTTTATATGTTCCGGACTTCGGTCCAATTTTGGGGCAAGCCCGATGAATGTTTAGCTTATATGTTATGTGTTATGTGTTCCGGGCTTCGGTCCGATGCTGGGGCAAGCCCTAGGAATGTTTATATGTTTATGTTATGTTTTTATGTTATATGCTTGTTGATATGATATATGTATACCGGACTTCGAAGTCTGATGCCGGGCGGGGCCCGATGCCGGACTTCGGTCCGATGCCGGGTGGGGCTCGATGTAGCGGGAAAGGCCCAATGTATGTTATTATGTGATTATGTGTATGGTATGTGGTAGTTTGGGGAGACTCACTAAGCTCCGTGCTTACAATTTCAGTTTTGGTTTCAGGTACTTCTGGTAGCAAGGGGAAGGGCTCGGGATGATTGCAGTGCGCACACCATTTATTTAGCCTGGGATGTTTTATACTCTGATATGTTTTTACAAATGTTTATGAGATTTGAGATACATGAATTATGATTTTACATGATGTTCAATGACTATGGTTTTCTTAATAATTAAAAACGAAATTTTTGGAATGTATTTTTGGGATGTTACAAGTTGGTATCAGAGACTTGGTTTGAGAGATTCAACCACACTCTCGGGTGTTTCTAAACTCAAACTGAGGACTTGGTATGAAAATTTGCAAAAGAAAATCATTTTTATAAAAAGAACTTTGAGAAAAAGAAAAGAATTTTGAAAAGAGAAAAGAACTTTGAAAAAGAGAAAAGGGTGTGGTGCATGCAATCAGCCGAGCTTAGGTAAGTACTCCCAAATTACCCATAGAAGTTTATGTTATGATATGTGTATGAGAATTACATGCTAGATTAGGACTAAGGATCTAGGGAGGATGCCTTATGTTCCTGTTATATGTTTATCAGCTTTATGAACTGCATGCTAGTACAAATTAGTCAATGATATGATGACCTGATTAGGATATGCTTGATTATGTTTACTCAATGCTTGAATGTTTCTTGCTTTGTGCTTTTAGGAGTCTTAGTTATCTTTTACTAACTAGTAAATGAATATGTTAAGTTACATATTGCAAGGACTAAATAATTTCAGAAGGTTAGGTCTAGCTCTATTTCGTAGCTCTTGTTTGAGTCCAACCGTTGTATGGTAGGATCTCTCATTCGAATAATTATCTAGTCTGAGTGATATGTAATCGTACTCGCGAGCTAGTTAGGGGGAGATAGCAGGGACGTCCTATGCACCTGATAGCAGAGAGTGGGTTGGAGATTACCCTAGGGCAAGCCTAGGATGAGATTAACATGAGATCAACAGTAGTAGTAGAAGGGACTTGGTGGAGTCAAGGCAGTTCTTGAGTAAAGTACGAATAGATGTGAAAGGTAGTATGGGCCCGTACTACTGAAAGCAGAGGATCCGTACTTGAATTAAGGAAGGCTGAGATGAACCCAGGGAACTTGTAGTATGTGAGATCCCTCGATTTATGATGAGTATACTGATGTTTGTTATGGTGTATTCTCAGTATGGTGACGCTACGCACTAGACCAGTCGGCAGTTCAGGCGCCAGTGAGTGATCAGGCTCGGGCTCTGGAACCGGGCAGCTAGATGATCAGACTAGGGAGTTCATCTCCTCTGAGATTACGCGCAGTATTCTGGATCAGACTCCTGTGATCTTCGGCACGATCAAGGAGGGTATTATGGAGCTTATGGATGAGAAGTTGAGTGCCTTCCATACTGAGATGACGGCCATGATGGGGTCGCGTACACTGACATTCAGGGAGTTCAGATCTTGTGGAGCTCCCGATTACCATGGGGCTCGGGACCCCATTGCGAGTACCAGATGGTTGGCAGATGTCGCCAACGCATTCCGCACCAGCAGATGTCCCGAAGGGGACAAGGTTCGACTTGCATCCTGTCTTCTGAAGGACAGGGCACGTGACTGGTGGGAGGAGGTCGGACATGCATTGGTGATGATGCAGCTCTTGATGCTATTATTTGGAGTGACTTTTCGGTCAGGTTCAGGGCCGAGTTTGCACCTGTGATAGAGGTGCAGCAGCTTGCTAGGGAGTTCCTGGATCTCCAGCAAACGACGGAGACGGTGACTAAGATCACCGCGATGTTCAGGGAGAGGGCCCTTCTCGTTCCGCAGTACGTGGCGGACGAGGAGATGAAAAAGGCCCGATATCATGAGATGTTGCGTAGTGATATCCACCAGTTTGTGAGCCGCTCCAGCTGCAAGACGCTGGAGGACATGATTGCTAGGGCTTGAGAGCGAGAGTTGGATTTAGAGATGGAGAGGAAGAGGAAACCCGATGGGGTTCAGTCAGGGAGTTCAGGAAAGAAGCCCAAGGTGTCAGACCACAGACCTAGGATCCAGTAGGGCCGCAACTGTTATGGCAAATGCGGCAAGTTGCACGAGGGGACATGCAAGGCAGGGAGTTCAGGATGCTTCAAGTGCGTCCGAACTGGACATGTGAGCCGAGATTGTACCGCTACTACCACCACCATGACAGTATCAGATCTGATTTGGTTTCAGTGCAATCAGAGGGGATACAAGCAGTCCCAGTGCCTGAGTTTAGCAGCAACAGGGTAGGTGGCAACACCCGCCCCTGTTACATTGAGGATTACCGACGATCGCCAGGGCCGAGCGGATGCGCCAGTGGCGAAGAGCAGAGCCTTCTAGTTGACAACAGAGGAGGAACGAGTAGCTCCTGACGTGGTGACGGGTATGTATCTTCTCCTTATCTCTTTATTTGTATTGATTATTGATTATTGCTTATGTTTATGTATTTGTTATAGGATCGTTCTTAGTGAACGGTATATCATCCTTGGTACTGTTTGATTCGGGTTCCACCCGATATTTTGTGTCGCTCGCGCTCAGTAAGCGATTCATGGGGGCTCCTGGATAGCTACATATCCCGCTTGATGTGGAGATAGCAGACGATAAGACCGTCAGGGTTGCGAGAGTTCACTGAGGATGTACACTACAATTATTTGATGAGCAGTTTTCTGTGGATCTAGTCCCTATTCCTCTGCGAGGGAATAAGGTTATAGTGGGGCAGTGATTGACTGCGAGCAGCAGCTAGTGAGGATTCGGACTCCAACTAGGGGAGGGTTAGTGATTCAGGGCGAGAGGTCGCATGGTAGATTGACTCTATGCTCCGCAGCGAGAGTGAGGCGCTACCTTCAGCAGGGTTGCACAAGTTATGTCGCCTATGTCATGGATACCCGGGATAAGGGTATGGCGATAGTCGATGACGTACCGGTAGTGCAAGAGTAGCCGAACGTATTCCAGAAGGATTTACCTGGGATACCTCCGGAGAGTCAGGTTGAGTTCAGGATTGACCTGGTCCCTGGTGCGGCTCCGATAGCCAAAACACCATATCGGTTTGCTCCTCCCGAGATGCAGGAGTTATCTACACAGCTGCAAGAGCTTTTAGACAAGGGATTTATCAGGCCGAGTAGTTCACCATGGGGAGCCCTGATCCTGTTTGTGAAGAAGAAGGACGGGTCACATCGGATGTGCATAGACTACCGGGAGTTGATAAGGTAAAGAGGAAGAACCGTTATCCCCTCCCGAGGATCGATGATTTGTTTGACCAGCTACAGGGTGCATCTTGGTTCTCCAAGATTGATCTGCGATCGGGTTATCACCAGATGCGAGTCAGGGATGAGGATGTGCAGAAGACGACTTTTAGGACTCGTTATGGTCACTATGAGTTCGTGGTGATGCCGTTTGGGCTCACCAATGCTCCAGCCGCGTTCATGGACCTCATGAACCGCGTGTGCAGACCAATGTTGGATCGGTCCGTGATAGTCTTCATTGATGATATCTTGGTCTATTCCAAGACTCCGGAGCAGCATGAGGAGCACCTGAGGGAGGTGCTAGAGACTCTGACGATGGAGAGACTTTTCGCAAAGTTCTCCAAGTGTGAGTTCTGGTTGCGTGAAGTGCAGTTTCTGGGGCACCTTGTCAACCAGAAGGGTATTCTGGTCAATCCGGCCAAGATAGAGGTCGTGATGCAGTGGGAGGTTCCGAGGTCTCTAACTGAGATTCAAAGTTTTCTTGGTCTAGTGGGTTATTACCAGAGATTCATCCAGGATTTCTCCAAGATCGCTGTTCCTTTAACCCGACTAACCAAGAAGTCAGTGACATTCCGCTGGAGACCTGAGCAGCAGGCAGCCTTCGAGACTCTCAGACAGCGGTTATGCGAGACACTGATTTTGACGTTGCCCGAGGGAGTTGATGACTTTGTGGTTTAATGTGACGCTTCGATCACGGGCATGGGGGTAGTTTTGATGCAGCGGGGTCATGTGATAGCTTACGCTTCAAGGCAGCTGAAGCCTCACGAGGCTAACTATCCGACACATGATTTAGATCTGGGGGCGGTGGTGTTCGTCCTCAAGATTTGGCGACATTACCTCTATGGGGTCCGTTGTACAATTTACACGGAACACAAGAGTTTGAGGTACCTCATGGATCAGCCGAATCTGAACATGAGGTAGCGTCGGTGGTTAGATGTGGTGAAGGTTTATGACTGTGAGATCCTTTACCACCCGAGCAAGGCCAATGTGGTGGCCGATGCCCTGAGCTGCAAGGTAGTGACGGCTCCGATTCGAGATATATGCCTGAGGATGACAATGATTACTCCATTGCTGGAGCAGATTAGAGAGGCGTAGGTTGAGGGCCTGAAGGAAGAGCGCCAAAAGGGCGAGCGGATCGTAGGCCGGGTGACCTCATTTGATTACGACAGCCGAGGGTTGTTGACCCTGCATGGGAGGGTCTGGGTTCCGTACTGGGGTGGAGTACGACAGGTTCTGATGGATGAGGCCCACAAGTCGAGGTTCTCCATCCATCCCGGGGCGACGAAGATGTACCGGGATCTTCGCCCTGATTACTGGAGGCCCTGCATGAAGCGGGACGTAGCAAGGTATGTAGAGCGATGCTTGACCTGCAGGAAAGTCAAGGCCGAGCACCAACGCCACACGACAAGATGCAGCCGTTAGACATTCCCGTGTGGAAATGAGAAGATATCACCATGGATTTCATCACCAAGCTTCCCAGGACCGCACATGGAGTAGATTCGATATGGGTCATTGTGGATTGGTTGACCAAGAGTGCTCATTTTATCCCGATCCAGGAGAGCATATCGGCCGAGAAGATGGCCGAGATCTACGTGCGTGGGATAGTGGCACGACACAGAGTGCCTGTCTCGGTGGTGTCAGACCGAGATGTCCGTTTCACTTCCAGGTTTTGGAAGCGGTTTCACGAGGAGATGGGTACTCGTCTCCACTTCAGCACCGCTTTCCACCCTCAGACGGATGGACAGAGCGAGAGGACGATTCAGACTCTCGAGGACATGTTGCGCGCATGTGTTTTGGATTTCGGTGGCAGTTGGGATACGTATCTTCCATTCGCGGAATTTTCGTATAACAACAGTTACCACGCCAGCATAGACCGACCTCCCTTTGAGATGCTCTACGGGAGGAAATGTAGGACCCCAATCGGTTGGGGCGAGGTCGATCAGAGAGTCATGGGGAGTACTGAAGTAGTACTCAAGACGACTGAGAGGATGCAGCAGGTCCGGAGCAGGCTCCAGACTACTCTGAGTCGGAAGAAGAGCTACGCCGACAAGCGGCGTTCAGACTTGGAGTTTCAGGTGGGCGATATGGTCCTCCTGAAGGTGTCACCTTGGAAAGGTGTCATCCGGTTCAGGAAGCGGAGCAAGCTGGGCCCCAGATACATCGGTCCGTTTAGGCTGTTGGCTCGGGTGGGCCGAGTTGCTTACCGTTTGGATCTTCCAACAGAGCTCAGCCAGATCCACAACACTTTCCATGTTTCTCAGTTACGGAAGTTCTTAGTGGATGACTCGGCGGTTGTGCCCCTAAAGGACATTCAGGTTGATGACATCCTGAATTACATCGAGAGACCAGTAGCTATTCTCGATAAGAAGACGAAGGAGCTAAGGAACAAGAGGGTTGAGTTGGTAATGGTACAGTGGCAACACCACAAGGGATCAGAATGGACTTGGGAGCCCGAGGAGGAGATGAGGGAGCATTACCCAGAGTTATTTCCAGACGTAGCGGACTTCGAGGACGAAGTCTGATTCAAGTGGGGGAGAGTTGTAACACCCAGTCCAGGTATTATTTACATTTTAGTTCCTTACATATTGCATTACTGCTTTTGGACCTTATTATTATGGAATTTGGAGGAAGGAGGGACCATTTATGCCAAACTTGGATTTTGGAGGCAGAGCCCGAACGCGGGGCATTCCCCTGAGGAACGTGCTGCGTTCCCGCGCTGAATGCAAACCCTAATTTTTAGGGTTTAGGACCTATATAAACAACATTATGACTCAAGCCCTGGCCTCCTTACCAGCCTCTCAACCTCAGAAAACCCTAGATAGCCTCCTTTTCTCATTCTTGTGTGTGTATGGCCTTGTGAAGCTTGTTTTGGAGTTTAGAAGCTTGGAAGAAGGAAGGTGAAGCTAGTGAAGAAGAACTTGAGTATCTTGAGCTCATAGATCCGGGATAGCATCATGATTTGGGACTCTTTGAAGGTATAAAGTTCACAACTTTCCTCAGGCATTCTTAGATTTAGTATGATGATGTTTTAGACCTTTTTAGTCCCAAGAATGGATCTTTATGACTCAAATTATTTTATAGGCCCAGGGTTGCCACCCTTGATGCTAATGGTGTCCCTACATCAGTAAAGTTTCGATCTTTGAGGTCTTAATGGGTTCATGCAAGAGTTAGGACCACATTTATGGAATTTGGTTGCTATTCCTTGAGATTTGGACTTAAGGGGGGCATGCAAAGTCACCAAGTCCGTGACTTTATGATTCTAGAGGTCCTAGATAGCTTGGATCTGTGTTTGGATAACATAACTTAAGCATTAAGTGCTTAATGGCCCATTTTTGGAAACTGGACGCGAACACCCTACGTAGGTCTTGGGAGCGCGCTGCGTTCCCACTGGAGCTCACAATCTGAACCAAGGAGGAACACCCAGCGTTCCACAAAGGAACGCCATGCGTTTGTTGCGGCAGTGGGCCTTTTTGGGCCATTTCCTTGGACTAGTTGATTATGGGCCTTAGTGGATTATTCTTTTGGGCTGATAATGGATTTTATTGCATATTGGACTTGAGGGAAGGCCCATTTGTGAAGTTGGGCCCAATTTAGAAAATTGGGCCATAAGTGGGCCATTAGTGGGCTTGGTGAGAATATATGGATTTGGGCCTTCATGTTATGGATTTGGGGCTTAGGTCATGGGTCCATTTAGATCAGGTGTAAAATGGTCATTTTACCCTAAGAAGGATTTTTTGGATTTTGACTAAAGTGTTATTTGGTAATGATAGCTCGAGGAGTCGTGGGAGCAGCCGATAGAGATTCCTTACCGAGAGATACAACAGCCAGCTTTGCAATGTGAGTCCTCTTCAAGTAGGAACGGGTCTAAGGCACCAATGCCAGCCCGTTTATGTATGCTAGCGATGCCGGGGTTTGCCCGATGTAGTTTATATGCTTCCGGACTTCGGTCCGATGCCGGGGCAAGCCCGAGGAATGTTTGTATGCTTGATGTCTTCGTGATTTTTGCATGTGTTCGTTTATATGTTTCAGACTTCGGTCCGATGCCGGGGCAAGCCCGATGAATGTTTAGCTTATATGTTATGTGTTATGTGTTCCGGACTTCGGTCCGATGCCGGGGCAAGCCCGAGGAATGTTTATATGTTTATGTTATGTGTTTATGTTATATGCTTGTTGATATGATATATGTATACCAGACTTCGGTCCGATGCCGGGCGGGGCCCGATGTAGCGGGAAAGGCCCAATGTATGTTATTATGTGATTATGTGTATGGTATGTGGTAGTTTGGGGAGACTCACTAAGCTTCGTGCTTACAGTTTTCAGTTTTGGTTTCAGGTACTTCCAGTAGCAAGGGGAAGAGCTCGGGATGATTGCAGTGTGCACACCATTTATTTAGACTGGGATGTTTTATACTCTGATATGTTTTTACAGATGTTTATGATATTTGAGATACATGACTTATTATTTTACATGATGTTCGATGACTATGGTTTTCCTAATAATTAAAAACGAAATTTTTGGACTGTATTTTTGGGATGTTACAAACAATATATTTCCTAACCTACGTTACCAACTCAATTAAAAACATACAAAACAACATATGGTACAAGTCATTAAGCAATTGATACGAGAGAGAGAGAGAGAGAGAGAGGTGAAATCGGGTTCCTCAACCCGCATGCGAGACCAAAACCTCAACCCGCTCATACTTTGAGTAAGGTTCCCGACGGTACCGGTGGTACCGCCATCCCAATTTGACTTTTCCTTCTTCTCCTTTTCTATTCTCCAATGAAACCTTATGTAAAAGGTATTACACTATACATGGGACCTCCAATTCCATTCTTATAGCTACCGCCACCATCAAATCATCCACATCCACCACCTTCTCTATCTATTTCCCACATCTGTTGCTATCATCAATCTTCCACCGCCGCCATCGCCACCCCACTCTTAGAACTTTCTTCTGTCCGCCGATTTACTTCATCATTTGCAAAGGGAGAGCCCACCTCCATTTAACGAACCTACAACATTTTTTGTTGGATTTGATTTAGGTGAAAATGAGATCATCTCTACCTCATTGTTGACTACATTTGCTCTACAATACCACTAGTCGATGCCATTAATAATTCTTAAGTCTCTCTCCATATGCTAGAACTATTCCAGGGATCAATTTTTGTTAGGTTTGGCTTTTTTTTTCTCAGTTTGATTTTTTCTACCATATGCTTCCATTAGATATGCAACGATTTTTGACAGATTTGATTTTTGTTGCATTCAATTTTTGTTAGGTTTGATTTTTTCTATTATCTCCTAGCATGTAACTATAATTTTTTTGCTGGGTTCAATTATGTTTTTATTTGGAAATCAATGCTGGTGGAATAAATTCCCGAAATTTGATTTTGTGTTTCACCGGTGGAATTGATGGTGGTGGTGATAGTGATGGAGATGAAATATATGTTTGTTTTGATTTTGTTTTCACTAGGAACACGTTCTTGAATGTATGCCTAAAATCCGAATGTTCTAGAAAATTGACACTGATGGCATGTAAATTGACAATGGTAGGAAAGCAACTTGATTCTTCTTCTGTAGCTCTACATATGTGTGTAGGAAACACATTATATAAAAAAAGATATATATATATATATATATATATATATATATATATATATGGAATCCACGTGGTCTAACTAGGTAGTCACATCATCGCTAAGTAATCAATCAAATCAACAAGAATGGTTAGGTGTCAGAGGTAATCGGATGCAATAGGTAACACTGACCAAATAAGCAGGTCAATATGGACTTTGTACCCCTAGAAAGCAAAAAATTAAGTTAAAAAACCATTTAAACCAAAACGAAAAAGTTGGTCGGGCTACAATAACATTAACCCATTTGCTAAAAACTAAAAAATAGTTTATCAACTTATCAGGTTTTGGTACCAAATAAGATAATCAAAATATTTTTTAAAAACATAATTTTAACATCGAATAAAGTATTAAACTATTAAAAAACCTAAGTTAGTTTTTAGTTTTTAAATAAGTAAATCCCAAACACCCGTAATATGAACACACTTTGATTTTAAATACGTTTTTAAGATGCATGAGTTCTTTTCGAAACATACTCCATTATTTTTAGCCAATGTTCGTTTATGTTGTAGTGAGGTAAAAGTGATTTGAATCCATAATTTGAACGTACTACCCATTAACATTATCAAATTCATTTCAATGCTATCATCTGTAACTACAAAAATATTTAATAATTATTACCCCTATTTTTTTATAAGACACTTGATAAAATCATGTCTTCAAGTTTTTGTTTAATGTATTTTAAAAATGAATTTCAAAAGAATATTTTGAAGGATACTAGCACAATCTAGTTATTCCAAGGAAACTACATGTTTTTAAAGTCCCTATTTCAATATCAGTAAATTGTATTTCAAATATTTAAGAAAAAACAAATAAAAACCAATGTATAAGTCCTGTATCAAAAATTCACTTTTTATACACAAGAGACAAGCATCAGAAACTAAAATTACATCATTTTTCATCTTTAATTGATTCTAATTCAACGCGCGTACATTTCTTAAGAAAAATAATACAAGAAAAAGATGAGGTATTATTATTATTACTAGTCATATAAAATGACCAGAAATTTATTTATTTTATTCTTTTCACATGACATGTTTTTGCATAGGATTTTAAAAAGCTCATGATAATTCTTTGATCGGAGCATTACGTCTAGCAAATGATCCATAAGATTTGACATTTCAATCCTTTGAAATGATATGTGGAAGGTAAAATTGATATGAAAGTCAGCCAGACCATAAACCTAGAATGGTCAATCTGTGAGCCAGAATAGCTCAAGATTAGGTTTAACAAGAATGAACAGTAAACACAGGGATCCATATACAAAAACATACAAACTTCAAGGTTCTTTTTGAAAATTATTCTTTTTCACTTTTCTTAATTGTCTAGGGTTCCTAGTTTGAGATCATACCCTGCATTCTGCAATTCCATCAACCTTCACATCTTCCTTTATCTTTCCCAATCACACTTCTCCTTCTTCGACCCTAATATAATTTAATCTCACAAAGAATTAGTTAAATAAAAAAGTAAATAAATACATAAATAAATATTAAATGCTGATTTAAAAAGACTTCAGCAAATTAATGACCTAATTCCAAAATTAGTTTTCTGTCTTTTCTGTCTCCCTGATCTTTGTTTCCAATCGAAAAGTACTTGGTTGCCATCGTATCTAGGATTATTACTTTTTTAGGTGTTCAACGAGTTTTTAATTTATTTTAATTTAATTAATCCACTAAACAGTGATGGATATACGTGACAAAATGTTGCTGTACAATGTCCAATCAATGTTCCTGATTACAAGATGAATAGTGAAATTTTAACAACTAAAAACTGATAGACTGCAGAAAAGATTTGGGTGGCTAAGTGTCACCACCTAGCTTATGTACTTGGATAGTTATGTTCTGTCTTCAAAATCATATGATCATTCTCGACATCTTAACTTGTTTTGCATGCGCACATTCATACATACATGTACATTTAACGAAATATGTTAAAAGAAATAATGAAAGCTTATAAGCATATGATATACTAATAGCGGTTTTTTTTGAAAATTTAAATGGTATATGGTTTTCTGTTGGTGATTTTAGTGTCATCATGTCATTTTAAGTAACTGAAACTAATATGTGAGCTAAGAGATTTCTTAGTTTGTACTCTAATATATGTACGGGGTTGTGCGGAGTGCACGCATGTATAAGATCGAATTAGAAGCCGGTTCGACGACTAGTCGGGGGTCCGGGGGCAGCGCCTTCGGGTCCGGGGTTTCCAAAGGGGCAGCGCCCCTAGCGGGGTCCAAGCGGCAGAGCCCCTGGCTGGGGTCCCTAAATCCTCATTAAATCCGGATTAACATTACTTGCTTCCAAAGCAACTAATGACGGCCCAACCGTAATGAAACCCTAATCTCGTTTAATATATAAACAATTCTTCCTCTTCATAGGGAGGAGACGATCTTAAGCTCTCGTTTCATCATACTTTCACAGAATCCTCTAGCATATTGGCTTACGATTTCTGTGCCTAGAATCGTAAGTGTCCACTTGGATTATCCTAGGCTGAATTTCTTGTAACCCAGACATAGGGTAGAAATATCAGTTCGGAAAGTGATATCACGATCCAAGTCGGTATCCAAATCTCCACTACAAACCCTAATTTTCCCAACATTTTCATGATTCACGAAAATGTTATGTTTTTTGCATGATTTATTGATCATGACTTTTTGTTGGATAAAAGGTATAAGATATTAGGACTACATAAATATTATAACATCCTTTCTTCAAGTACTTAATTGTTCATCTAAGAATATATAAGTAACACCTTATTTGAAAGTAGATGCGGAAAAAACCAACACGAGATAAAATAATCATGTTTGGATTAAGTATTTCAACCAGTTTAATTAAACGGGTTGACATGGCTAAAAATAAAAATTAAATGGATAAGGTTAAGTTTGTCAATTTGCAACTCGAATATGACTCGAAATTGACCATATGCAAAAAAATTAATTCTTTAAATAAACTAGAAAGATCCAAAAACAAAACCATAGTAAAAGAAAACATTTGGGTGTGACGTTTGTTAATGTGGAAACGAATTAGCCCTCTAAGTCAAGATTTTATTTTTAGTTTTCCTATTCTTTCTTAAAATATAATCCCTTAACCACTTTTTCCTCTTCATGATCCCACCTTACACCTTCATCTCCCAAACTCCAACTCTTTCCATTTTGCCCACTAAACTAACTATAAATTTAGTCATTTTGCCTCTCAAATATTACTTTTTCATTTCCGTCTATACACATCCTATTTTTTCAACATGTTTAGTATTTCAACCTTAAATGACACGACCAATTTCAAAGTATACCTCTAACCCAAAACCCGATATGAACTTGACACACAAATAAATAGGTTGACAAGAAATGCCACGTTTAGTAAATGGGTCAAGTTAGGGTCAAACTTTCTCAAATTGTTTACTGTCCCGACATGACACCACATGACACGTTTTCCATGTCTATTTGAAAGCGATATAAAGATCTAAAAAGACATTCTTATAGAATGCACATGGTTGTTGAATTTAAGTTTTCAATTAACCAACAAGAATTTAACAAACAATAGGAACAACTAACAATATTAAAGAGGAAAGTTTTGTTGAATTATAATTCTCATATACATATAGAATATTATTGTAATAGAAGATTAGTATGGAATATAAGGTTATGTACTTGGATATACACATCATAACGTAAATCTTATGTGCTCACTTGATGGAACATATTTATAGAACTCAACTACATATTATCATTAAGGATTTGGACATGGATTCAGACTTAGATTTGGACGAGGATTTAGGTGATGTATTTTCTAATTGTTATGTTTAATTATTATTCATAAATTTGAAGTATTTTAGTTTGAATTAATGAAAAACAAATCGATTTTTATTAATTTTGATTTCATTTATAAATTATATTATAAATCTTTTATACTTATAAAAATAAATCTGAAAAATAAGAGATAGAAAGGGGTTACAATTTCCTACGATGAGATAATGATTAGAAAAATGACGTGACGGTTGGTGGGGAAAAATAAGAGGTTTGCTCTTAGAATAAACAAATGAAATTATATTAAATTTAATATGTACAATAAGTGAAATTAATTATATTAAATTTAATACATACAATAAGAGGAAAGAGCAGGACAAAATCTCCTACGAGAGATAATTTTTTGAAAGGTTTAGTACTACAATTTTGGATTCAAATGATATAAAATGTACAAACCTAATTAGAACTATTTTGTCTGGTGTCCAAATGATTATGTCCAAAAATGTAAATGTAACAAAAGAGCTATGAAAAGTTGGTTAAATCCTACCCAATGTTTTAGGTGTGGTATAATGAATTAATAGGGCAAATAAACAGATGAAAGAGATCATCATGAAGATAACATAGTAATAATCACATTAGATTTATACACTCAAAAATGGAGCTGGAGACTTTAATTTTGAATTACTTGTTGTTCTATGAAAGGCGATGGTTTCTTTTTAAAATTTAAGCACCATAACATTCTTAATTTCTCAACTAGCTACATGCATTAACAAATTAAGGTTAAAGGTTATTTATTTATTTGATGAACATTGGATAAACTAAGAACCACAAGAAGCACTCATAAAATGCATCCATAATCACAATCCAATTAATTAATTAACCAATCAACAACAACAATGTACTTACACAATTACAATATTACCCGTAAGCAATGACATAAGAAGCCATTATTAAAGAAGACACATTATTGAAGACATATGGCCTTTCAATATAGAAAGGAATTGTAATTATTTATGGTTTTGTCTTTTATAATTATTATATGCAAAGTGTCGGTAGCATAGTAACATAAAGTGTGTAAGTCCCTCAATAGTCTAGGGGGCTATAATGTAAATAGGTTTGTCATATTGCAATCAACCGATTGCAATTCTATTATTGTACTCGGCTCCTTTGAGCCTATAAATAGGGCCTTTGCCCATATGGAATAAACAAGCTAAGTTTGAGTGTTTAAGACTTGAGTTGATCTCAAAGTTCTTCCTCTGTTGAAATAGTTCGTCTATTTCTGAATAGCAGAGCCCTATCCAAATATATTCATATAATCATTCATATAATCCAAACAATCCATCGTCAATCCATCCCGACGCATCATTCAGGTATAATTCTATCCTAACCTTTTTATTAATTCCGTCATGTTTTTCGATTTGGTATCAGAGCTAAGTAACGTTCTTATTATTCTTATTATTAGTTTGCATATTCAATCTATCGTTAATAAGAATATATACATATGCATATGCAGCATCATAAACATGATAAGCATCATAAACATGATAAACATCATAAACATGAAAATAAATAATCATTATTTTTAAGTACCCATATTCAAAAAATCATCGTTATTAAAACAATTAAAAATTATCGAAAGAAGATTTAATATCATAAATATGTCTCAAGATATTCTATTCAATTGTTATATTATTTCTCCATGATAATCTCATTCCGAGTTATTTTAACTATTAATTCTACAAAATTTGAAATTTTTATTAAAATAATACTCGTTCTTAATAATCAAATTAATCAAATTCATGCTTGAAATATATATTTATGTCTAACAAAATTTTGATGAATTGTATTCCTAATAAAAATATTATTTTAAGAATACAGCAAATCCAAGAATCTATAAATAATTCTAAGAAAAATCTCAAGGATTCTTACAAACCTAATAATCAAGGTACGATTTTAAACAATAACCATATTCATGATGTTAGATATTTCATAAGAACTAGTATTAAAATCCGTTACAAACAAATACGACGTCTAAAAACAAAACTATTTGTATTTTAAAACATATGTCTTTTAAACACTATTATAATTACCACTACTATTTTTAAATAAATTTTAATCGTAACTTTAAATCTAAAACGAAACTAAACTATTATTATTATAAAATTATAATCATGAGTTTTTCAAGTCTAGATACAAATAAACAAGAATTAAAATTTTTTCGTAAAACATTGAAACAATCTAAAAAATTTCTTTTAGACTTAAAAATAGATTCTGACATATCAATGATAAATTGTATATCTAATATTGAAGCAATACATATAATAAATAATAGTATAAATTGGAAACAAGAACAAATAAAAAACCTTGAAGATAAAATAACAAAATTAATTTGTTAAATATGATAGAAAAAACAACTACTTCACTAGAAAAAAGAAACTAAAAATTTTATTTTTAATACACACAATATATGGAAACTTTACAAGAAAAAGTAGAAACACTAACTAAATTATTTGCAGCACTAGAAATTCCATCTGAAACTCAAGAAAATAATATAGAAATAGAAAATAATTCAGATGATAATGACGCAGAAGTAATATATGATTTTTCTTCAGAAGATGAAAACCCTTATTCAAATCCATATAGAGATTCACAAAACAATTTTGGATTAAAACGAAAACAATCATATGTTGAAGATGATTATCAAAGTCAATATATTTATGGACCACCTTCATTAGAAGAAAATTTTTTATATAGACAAGGAATGGTTAAAAATAAACAAAACAAATGGGAAAAAATACCTCCTCAATACATACCTAAATTATTTACATTTCCAACAAATTCAGATATTCTTTTTATTGATTGTGACCAAAATCCTGAAGCAAAAATTCAAGAATGGAGTAATAAAATGGGAGTACAAATTCAGTTAACCGAAGAATTAAGAAATTTACACCCAAAACACTTTCTTAATTATATCATTCATAAAACACAAGGTAACGCATATCGTTTCCTTTCATCTCTTGATGAAACTGAAACAATGATGATAGCCACCACTGATGCTATGGAAACATTTAAAAATGTATTAAGCCGTCTTATTCAGGAATTCATAGGAAAACAAATTGAAGATAAAATATCAAAAGAAGCTTTTCAATTAGAATCACTATGGCATTTAACTAATTTACGAATTTGTAATATGTGTTATTTAGAACCATTTATATGTGAATATTCTGAACATTATTATAATTTAGACTCCATTAGAAAAAAGGCAGCATTAGATATGTTCTATCAAAAATTACCATCATTAGTAAGCCAAAGTGTAATAAAAGATTTCCAAGAAGCATTACAACAAAATAAAGTTGCAGACACCTTAGGAGCACGAATAAGCATATTAAAAGCATGGATGCAGAAAAAATGTTTAGAACAAAAAACAGCACAAGATGCAAAAATTGATTTATGTTGTGACATCCTTTCTAACAAAGTAAATCAATATGGTTGTAAAGAAAAACAACAAAGTAAAAAGAAAATTTGGAAAAAACAAACTTATAAACCCAAATATAAAGAATATTATAAACAAGGGGAAAGAAAATATTTCCGAAATAGAAAACAATATAAACAAAAATATCAATCCAAAACAAATTATTGCCCATCGAATAAAAAAGACTGTAAATGTTGGATATGTCAAGAAGAAGGACACAAAGCTTATGAATGCCCGAAAAAGACTAAAAACGAAAAAGAAACAAATATATTAAAAATTGCATACGACCTTGGATACGAACCCATAGAAGATTCAGATATAAATTCAGATATAGATATTTATGCATATACAACTGATTCTGATTAAGATGCAGGTACATAATCCTATGGGAAAAGTATTATTGGGACTAGATAACGAGGGAAACCTCATATCTGACCCATCAAAAGTATACAGTGATATGAAAGTATCACCAAAAGCATACATTGGTATGAAAATACCATCTGAAGTAAACAATGATAAAGTATACAGTGATATGAAAATATCACCAAAAGCATACAGTGATATGAATATATCACCAAAAGCATACATTGATATGAAAATTTTCATATCAAACAATTTTCAGCAATTATTCAGGTACCCAAGAGACGCAAATATTCAATCCACAGATATATTGAAATGGAAGCAATCATGAAGCAAATCAAACACCAGTTCAAACAAAAAGAAGAGCAAGAAGCATCATTAGTCAGACAACTCGAAGCAGTCAGACGAGAAAAAGAACAACTACGACAAACAATACAAATTCTATCATCCCAATCAGTACCTAAAGAAGAAGCAGCTAGCAGTTCAACAACGAAGCAACCAAAAGAAGACATTCAAGAAATTTCATCCGATGATAGTCAGCCACAAACAATGCTCAAGTCAGAAAAACAACCTATAATACAAAATCCAGAAGAATATCCACCACTTCAAGCAGATCAAAATATAAAGAAATGGTACGTAATTTTCAACGGAGAAAACAAAGGAGTATATGACAATTGGGGAATTGCCAGTTCATATATTCTTGGAAGAAATATTATTCACAAAAGTTACAAAACAAAAAATGAAGCAGAAGCCGCATACAATGAAGCATACAAAGCAGTAATAAAAGATAACGTAGAATGTTCAAAAACAGTTCTCCTAACACCACAAAAACCTATGACCAGCTTCACACCACAAAAACCTGTATCCATCCCAAGATCCCTTAACCAATTAAATGCAAAAATTGCCCTTGAATCCATTCTATCAACCAAAGAAAAGGAAGCCATGAAAAAACCATCTGCCAAAAAATTTGCCGAATTATGGGACAGCCTAATCTCATACACCGAAGTCCATTCTCTGATGGGCTTTTACCCAGTAGCCAGACGACCAGGTCCTAAAGCAGTTTTCTTAGCCGATTTATCAGATCCTATGACTTTATGGGATTATTTTATTCATGGATTCATCGACACTATCTATCTAGAAGGCACCAATTTACACTGCATCAGCGAATTCCCCTCTGCTGTGCAAACTATCATCAGAAATTATAAAATACGCTTTGCAAAACAAGAAAGAGGATTATTCATCAAAATGCATTCTAGCTACCCAATTTTTGATGAAGATTCTCAACTAATTGTCCCAAGTATTACTTTTGCAAACATGGGAATAAGCAACGGCTCAAAACCAACAAAAGATGATCTACTCCGTGAGTCACCAACACAAGAGCATCTAATCTTTGCACTTGCCGGTGTTTATTTAGCATCATCACGCATTGGCAACGGTAAAGATCAAAGGTCAAGAATCAGAGTAAATTATGCTAGTAAAACTTTCATTATCTACTCTTTAACAGACAATGAAATCACTCCGGAAGCAATGAAAGCAATTGAAACATTCGAACAACCCTTCGAAAAATTTTCTCATCAACTGGCTGAATTACCCGATGATATCAAGAAACAACTTTGCAAACATATTATGCATGCTCCAAGACACAATTGCAGTCACTGTTCAGAAAACACAGAAGAAACACCATTCATGGAAGATTAACATCAGCCATGACACAAGCAAACATTATTGAAAAACATGTCTTTTCGGAGGCGGGAGGAATGACGTAAGCAATGACATAAGAAGCCATTATTAAAGAAGACACATTATTGAAGACATGTGACCTTTCAATATAGAAAGGAATTGTAATTATTTATGGTTTTGTCTTTTATAATTATTATATGCAAAGTGTCGGTAGCATAGTAACATAAAGTGTGTAAGTCCCTCAATAGTCTAGGGGGCTATAATGTAAATAGGTTTGTCATATTGCAATCAACCGATTGCAATTCTATTATTGTACTCGGCTCCTTTGAGCCTATAAATAGGGCCTTTGCCCATATGGAATAAACAAGCTAAGTTTGAGTGTTTAAGACTTGAGTTGATCTCAAAGTTCTTCCTCTGTTGAAATAGTTCGTCTATTTCTGAATAGCAGAGCCCTATCCAAATATATTCATATAATCATTCATATAATCCAAACAATCCATCGTCAATCCATCCCGACGCATCATTCAGGTATAATTCTATCCTAACCTTTTTATTAATTCCGTCATGTTTTTCGATTTGGTATCAGAGCTAAGTAACGTTACTTTTAGGCATCCTGCCCAAGTGTCTTGTGATGCATCTGTTTCTACGATTAAGAAATCATCTATTTTTGCATTATATAGAGTAGGGAGAACTTGAATGTTTTGTTTTATATTTTGTACTAAAATAGTATCTGTATTGGTCCAAGACCAAGGTATTTTTTCTGATATTTTCTTTTGTAAAACTTTTCTTTCTTTTGCTAAATTTTTTAAAAATCCGTGTTCTGCAATATAATTTAAACAACCAAGAAATCGTTGTATTTGTTTTCTATTTTCAAGTTTATTAGGAAACATATTTAATTTTTCTCGTATATTGTCTGTTAACGATAATTGACCATTTTCTCCAATTTTTAAACCGAGATATTCAACTGTAGTTTGAAAAAGTTTTGATTTCTTTTTTGATAAAACTAAACCCTTTTCTTTAATTCTTTGTAAAACCTTGATGACTGCATCAATGTGTGTTTGTTCGTTTCCTTTTGTAAAAACAATTATATCATCAATATATGCAAGACAAATATGATCTAAACCATTTAAGGTTTCATCCATGAATCGCTGATATATTGCTGGTGCCTGTTTTAAACCGAATGGAAGAACATTCCATTCATAATGCTTCTGAGGAGGACATGAAAAAGCGGTTAGTGGTTTCGTATTTTCATGTAAGCGTAATTGCCAATATCCGGATTTTGCATCAAATGTACTAAAATGTGTATTTCCTTTTATTTTTTCTAAAATATATTCTTTTCGTGGTAATTTATATGAGTCTCATATAGTAGCATCATTCATTTTTTTATAATTGATTACCATTCTTCGTTTGCCTCGTTTTATTTCATTATTATTTTCTACATAAAATGCAGGTGCTGAATGAGGACTCTTGCTAGGTCGAATGATTCCTTTTTCTAATAGTTCAATGCATTCCTGTTTGAATTCAGAAACATCTTTTATGCTGTATGGAATTTTATTTGGAACATTAACTTCATCATTAGGGTTTTTTAATAATATTATTATTTCTTGATTATTTTTATTTTTTAAATGATCTAGCTGGTTTTCGCTACATACTTCTTCGAGTTGTTTTTCAGCAATTTCTTTAGCAAATGTTAGTAATATGCGTAATTGAAAGCCAACCTTTTGTTTGATTATTTTAATAAGATCATAATGTTTGATAATTGCAGTTTTTATAATACCTTTTGTTGGATGATTGAGACTTATATCGTCATTTGTTTGTATAAATGGTTGATATAATTTAAGGAAATTATTTCCTATTACTAAATCTATTCCTGAATCATGTTGATATATAGTTGGAGTTTTAAATGGTGCTTTTTCAATTACTATATCTATATCTCTTCCTACGAACCAAATTTTGTGAATTGATTTATCAGCAATTGTTATTTTTAATGGTTTTTCTAATTTTTCCCAATTTTTTAATATCTTTTTTCTTCCAAAACATAAAGTAGCTCCTGTATCTATATATGAAACTAATTCTTTATCTTGTATTTTGGTTGTAATAAAGGTACTATTTGGGTTAATATTTGTTTTTCTTTTACTCATTTTAGGATTAGTTTATAAATTTCTTTTAAATGTTTTGTGGATTTTTCTAAATCTTTCCATAATTTTTTAAGTAGATCAACTTTATATTTATTATCGTAACTACTCATAATTTTTATTTTACCATGTGAAAGGTCGTTTAATAGTAAGTGGTTTTTCTTTAAGTAGCTGTTTTTCATTAAGTGGTTCTTCTTTAATAGTTTTTATTTTTAAATATTTTTCAAGTAGATTTTTCTGTTGAGTTAAATTCTGTAATAGTTCAGGAATTTGTTTTAATACAATTAAACTTTCTACTTCTATAATATTATTTAATTTTTGATTAATTATGTTTAATTTTTCTCCTACTGATTTATCTTCTTCAGGATTAAGACCGATGTTATATATTGTTCCTTGTGGTAAATTTTGTGGTATTTCTATAATCATTTCTTTATCTGGTATACATGGTTTTGTATTTTGATATGATCCTTCAAGTGTTTTAAAATATTTTAGGGAATTACTAGATGATTCTGTCATATTCTTAAACTTAATGATCTAATCATTTCTTTAATATCTTCTAACTTTTCATCGTTATTTTCATTAGATGTTGAAGGCTGACATTCTGAAATAGAAGATCTACCTATTATAGTTGAAAATGGAGGTTCTATAATTGGACTTCTTTTTATTAACGGAGTAGTTATTATTGGTTGAAAATTAGTTTCATTGAATATTCTATTATTAGTCATATTTGGTGATTCAAGGGATAATAAAGGGGTAAATAATTTATCTATATAAATTCTATCTTCTGTTTTAAATGTAATACTATGATGAGAATTTGTTAATGCATAATTTATTTGATATGTAATAGTAAATGGATGATTACCTTTTATCATAAAATTTTGTCTTAATAATTTATATCGTACAGTAATGCTATTACTTAAATTTTTATCTTTAAGACTTAATCCTAATTGAATATTAATATCAAATTTTATTTTTCCTTCAATTAAATTACCTTCTCCTTTTGCAATAATACTTTCTTGGTTATTAATTATACGATCATCTCTGATTTCTAATTCTATGGGTGTATTTAAATTACTTACAGTACTTTTTAAGATTATTTGAATAGTTGATATATGAATATAAGCAATTTTTATTCTATCTGTTTCTTTAATATGAGATAATCTATTTCTAATTTGTTGTTTATTTATTATGGGTATAGTAATATTTCCTTGAGTTAATTCTATAGGTATTGCTTGTTCTCCTATAATTTTTCCATAATATATAATATTTTTTCTAGAAAAGAAATTTTTAAATGTGTTATATCTAAAATTGTGTCTTTCGGATAGTGTGAAATTTGATTTTCTTATAGCGTCTTTATTGATGTTATTTTTATTAACTAAAGCATCAAAAGTGTATCCAGATTCATTTTCTTCGTTATTAATAACTATTGGTGAGTTTTCTATTTCTTGAGACATACTTATAGTATTAAATCTTCTTTCGATAAATATTTTAATTGTTGATAACTTTTTTAAATATGAATATTTAAAAACAATGGTTATTCATTATCATGTTTATGATGCTTATCATGTTTATGATGTTTATCATGTTTATGATGCTGCATATGCATATGTATATATTCTTATTAACGATAGATTGAATATGCAAACTAATAATAAGAATAATAAGAACGTTACTTAGCTCTGATACCAAATCGAAAAACATGACGGAATTAATAAAAAGGTTAGGATAGAATTATACCTGAATGATGCGTCGGGATGGATTGACGATGGATTGTTTGGATTATATGAATGATTATATGAATATATTTGGATAGGGCTCTGCTATTCAGAAATAGACGAACTATTTCAACAGAGGAAGAACTTTGAGATCAACTCAAGTCTTAAACACTCAAACTTAGCTTGTTTATTCCATATGGGCAAAGGCCCTATTTATAGGCTCAAAGGAGCCGAGTACAATAATAGAACTGCAATCGTTTGATTGCAATATGACAAACCTATTTACATTATAGCACCCTAGACTATTGAGGGACTTACACACTTTATGTTACTATGCTACCGACACTTTGCATATAATAATTATAAAAGACAAAACCTAAATAATTACAACTCCTTTCTATATTGAAAGGCCACATGTCTTCAATAATGTGTCTAATGGCTTCTTATGTCATTGCTTACGTCATTCTTTTCAAATCGAAAAACATGACGGAATTAATAAAAAGGTTAGGATAGAATTATACCTGAATGATGCGTCGGGATGGATTGACGATGGATTGTTTGGATTATATGAATGATTATATGAATATATTTGGATAGGGCTCTGCTATTCAGAAATAGACGAACTATTTCAACAGAGGAAGAACTTTGAGATCAACTCAAGTCTTAAACACTCAAACTTAGCTTGTTTATTCCATATGGGCAAAGGCCCTATTTATAGGCTCAAAGGAGCCGAGTACAATAATAGAATTGCAATCGGTTGATTGCAATATGACAAACCTATTTACATTATAGCCCCCTAGACTATTGAGGGACTTACACACTTTATGTTACTATGCTACCGACACTTTGCATATAATAATTATAAAAGACAAAACCATAAATAATTACAATTCCTTTCTATATTGAAAGGCCACATGTCTTCAATAATGTGTCTTCTTTAATAATGGCTTCTTATGTCATTGCTTACGTCATTCCTCCCGCCTCCGAAAAGACATGTTTTTCAATAATGTTTGCTTGTGTCATGGCTGATGTTAATCTTCCATGAATGGTGTTTCTTCTGTGTTTTCTGAACAGTGACTGCAATTGTGTCTTGGAGCATGCATAATATGTTTGCAAAGTTGTTTCTTGATATCATCGGGTAATTCAGCCAGTTGATGAGAAAATTTTTCGAAGGGTTGTTCGAATGTTTCAATTGCTTTCATTGCTTCCGGAGTGATTTCATTGTCTGTTAAAGAGTAGATAATGAAAGTTTTACTAGCATAATTTACTCTGATTCTTGACCTTTGATCTTTACCGTTGCCAATGCGTGATGATGCTAAATAAACACCGGCAAGTGCAAAGATTAGATGCTCTTGTGTTGGTGACTCATGGAGTAGATCATCTTTTGTTGGTTTTTAGCCGTTGCTTATTCCCATATTTGCAAAAGTAATACTTGGGACAATTAGTTGAGAATCTTCATCAAAAATTGGGTAGCTAGAATGCATTTTGATGAATAATCCTCTTTCTTGTTTTGCAAAGCGTATTTTATAATTTCTGATGATAGTTTGCACAGCAGAGGGGAATTCGCTGATGCAGTGTAAATTGGTGCCTTCTAGATAGATAGTGTCGATGAATCCATGAATAAAATAATCCCATAAAGTCATAGGATCTGATAAATCGGCTAAGAAAACTGCTTTAGGACCTGGTCGTCTGGCTACTGGGTAAAAGCCCATCAGAGAATGGACTTCGGTGTATGAGATTAGGCTGTCCCATAATTCGGCAAATTTTTTGGCAGATGGTTTTTTCATGGCTTCCTTTTCTTTGGTTGATAGAATGGATTCAAGGGCAATTTTTGCATTTAATTGGTTAAGGGATCTTGGGATGGATACAGGTTTTTGTGGTGTGAAGCTGGTCATAGGTTTTTGTGGTGTTAGGAGAACTGTTTTTGAACATTCTACGTTATCTTTTATTACTGCTTTGTATGCTTCATTGTATGCGGCTTCTGCTTCATTTTTTGTTTTGTAACTTTTGTGAATAATATTTCTTCCAAGAACATATGAACTGGCAATTCCCCAATTGTCATATACTCCTTTGTTTTCTCCGTTGAAAATTACGTACCATTTCTTTATATTTTGATCTGCTTGAAGTGGTGGATATTCTTCTGGATTTTGTATTATAGGTTGTTTTTCTGACTTGAGCATTGTTTGTGGCTGACTATCATCGGATGAAATTTCTTGAATGTCTTCTTTTGGTTGCTTCGTTGTTGAACTGCTAGCTGCTTCTTCTTTAGGTACTGATTGGGATGATAGAATTTGTATTGTTTGTCGTAGTTGTTCTTTTTCTCGTCTGGCTGCTTCGAGTTGTCTGACTAATGATGCTTCTTGCTCTTCTTTTTGTTTGAACTGGTGTTTGATTTGCTTCATGATTGCTTCCATTTCAATATATCTGTGGATTTAATATTTGCGTCTCTTGGGTACCTGAATAATTGCTGAAAATTGTTTGATATGAAAATTTTCATATCAATGTATGCTTTTGGTGATATATTCATATCACTGTATGCTTTTGGTGATATTTTCATATCACTGTATACTTTATCATTGTTTACTTCAGATGGTATTTTCATACCAATGTATGCTTTTGGTGATACTTTCATATCACTGTATACTTTTGATGGGTCAGATATGAGGTTTCCCTCGTTATCTAGTCCCAATAATACTTTTCCCATAGGATTATGTACCTGCATCTTAATCAGAATCAGTTGTATATGCATAAATATCTATATCTGAATTTATATCTGAATCTTCTATGGGTTCGTATCCAAGGTCGTATGCAATTTTTAATATATTTGTTTCTTTTTCGTTTTTAGTCTTTTTCGGGCATTCATAAGCTTTGTGTCCTTCTTCTTGACATATCCAACATTTACAGTCTTTTTTATTCGATGGGCAATAATTTGTTTTGGATTGATATTTTTGTTTATATTGTTTTCTATTTCGGAAATATTTTCTTTCCCCTTGTTTATAATATTCTTTATATTTGGGTTTATAAGTTTGTTTTTTCCAAATTTTCTTTTTACTTTGTTGTTTTTCTTTACAACCATATTGATTTACTTTGTTAGAAAGGATGTCACAACATAAATCAATTTTTGCATCTTGTGCTGTTTTTTGTTCTAAACATTTTTTCTGCATCCATGCTTTTAATATGCTTATTCGTGCTCCTAAGGTGTCTGCAACTTTATTTTGTTGTAATGCTTCTTGGAAATCTTTTATTACACTTTCGCTTACTAATGATGGTAATTTTTGATAGAACATATCTAATGCTGCCTTTTTTCTAATGGAGTCTAAATTATAATAATGTTCAGAATATTCACATATAAATGGTTCTAAATAACACATATTACAAATTCGTAAATTAGTTAAATGCCATAGTGATTCTAATTGAAAAGCTTCTTTTGATATTTTATCTTCAATTTGTTTTCCTATGAATTCCTGAATAAGACGGCTTAATACATTTTTAAATGTTTCCATAGCATCAGTGGTGGCTATCATCATTGTTTCAGTTTCATCAAGAGATGAAAGGAAACGATATGTGTTACCTTGTGTTTTATGAATGATATAATTAAGAAAGTGTTTTGGGTGTAAATTTCTTAATTCTTCGGTTAGCTGAATTTGTACTCCCATTTTATTACTCAATTCTTGAATTTTTGCTTCAGGATTTTGGTCACAATCAATAAAAAGAATATCTGAATTTGTTGGAAATGTAAATAATTTAGGTATGTATTGAGGAGGTATTTTTTCCCATTTGTTTTGTTTATTTTTAACCATTCCTTGTCTATATAAAAAATTTTCTTCTAATGAAGGTGGTCCATAAATATATTGACTTTGATAATCATCATCAACATATGATTGTTTTCGTTTTAATCCAAAATTGTTTTGTGAATCTCTATATGGATTTGAATAAGGGTTTTCATCTTCTGAAGAAAAATCATATATTACTTCTGCGTCATTATCATCTGAATTATTTTCTATTTCTATATTATTTTCTTGAGTTTCAGATGGAATTTCTAGTGCTGCAAATAATTTAGTTAGTGTTTCTACTTTTTCTTGTAAAGTTTCCATATATTGTGTGTATTAAAAATAAAATTTTTAGTTTCTTTTTTCTAGTGAAGTAGTTGTTTTTTCTATCATATTTAACAAATTAATTTTGTTATTTTATCTTCAAGGTTTTTTATTTGTTCTTGTTTCCAATTTATACTATTATTTATTATATGTATTGCTTCAATATTAGATATACAATTTATCATTAATATGTCAGAATCTATTTTTAAGTCTAAAAGAAATTTTTTAGATTGTTTCAATGTTTTACGAAAAAATTTTAATTCTTGTTTATTTGTATCTAGACTTGAAAAACTCATGATTATAATTTTATAATAATAATAGTTTAGTTTCGTTTTAGATTTAAAGTTACGATTAAAATTTATTTAAAAATAGTAGTGGTAATTATAATAGTGTTTAAAAGACATATGTTTTAAAATACAAATAGTTTTGTTTTTAGACGTCGTATTTGTTTGTAACGGATTTTAATACTAGTTCTTATGAAATATCTAACATCATGAATATGGTTATTGTTTAAAATCGTACCTTGATTATTAGGTTTGTAAGAATCCTTGAGATTTTTCTTAGAATTATTTATAGATTCTTGGATTTGCTGTATTCTTAAAATAATATTTTTATTAGGAATACAATTCATCAAAATTTTGTTAGACATAAATATATATTTCAAGCATGAATTTGATTAATTTGATTATTAAGAACGAGTATTATTTTAATAAAAATTTCAAATTTTGTAGAATTAATAGTTAAAATAACTCGGAATGAGATTATCATGGAGAAATAATATAACAATTGAATAGAATATCTTGAGACATATTTATGATATTAAATCTTCTTTCGATAATTTTTAATTGTTTTAATAACGATGATTTTTTGAATATGGGTACTTAAAAATAATGATTATTTATTTTCATGTTTATGATGTTTATCATGTTTATGATGCTGCATATGCATATGTATATATTCTTATTAACGATAGATTGAATATGCAAACTAATAATAAGAATAATAAGAACGTTACTTAGCTCTGATACCAAATCGAAAAACATGACGGAATTAATAAAAAGGTTAGGATAGAATTATACCTGAATGATGCGTCGGGATGGATTGACGATGGATTGTTTGGATTATATGAATGATTATATGAATATATTTGGATAGGGCTCTGCTATTCAGAAATAGACGAACTATTTCAACAGAGGAAGAACTTTGAGATCAACTCAAGTCTTAAACACTCAAACTTAGCTTGTTTATTCCATATGGGCAAAGGCCCTATTTATAGGCTCAAAGGAGCCGAGTACAATAATAGAATTGCAATCGGTTGATTGCAATATGACAAACCTATTTACATTATAGCCCCCTAGACTATTGAGGGACTTACACACTTTATGTTACTATGCTACCGACACTTTGCATATAATAATTATAAAAGACAAAACCATAAATAATTACAATTCCTTTCTATATTGAAAGGCCACATGTCTTTAATAATGTGTCTTCTTTAATAATGGCTTCTTATGTCATTGCTTACGTCATACAAATCGAAAAACATGGCGGAATTAATAAAATTAAGACAGAATATACCTGAATGATGCGTCGGAATGGATTGACGATGGATTGATTGTCTGGGTTTGATATGTTTATATGAATATATGGATATGTTTGGATAGGGTTCTGCTATTCAGAAATAGACGAGCTATTTCAACAGAAGAAGATTGAGAACAACTCAAATCTTAAACACTCAAACTTAGCTTGTTTATTCCATATGGGCAAAGGCCCTATTTATAGGCTCAAAGGAGCCGAGTACAATAATAGAATTGCAATCGGTTGATTGCAATATGACAAACCTATATACATTATAGCCCCCTAGACTATTGAGGGACTTACACACTTTATGTTACTATGCTACCGACACTTTGCATATAATAATTATAAAAGACAAAACCATAAATAATTACAATTCCTTTCTATATTGAAAGGCCACATGTCTTCAATAATGTGTCTTCTTTAATAATGGCTTCTTATGTCATTGCTTACGTCATTCCTCCCGCCTCCGAAAAGACATGTTTTTCAATAATGTTTGCTTGTGTCATGGCTGATGTTAATCTTCCATGAATGGTGTTTCTTCTGTGTTTTCTAAACAGTGACTGCAATTGTGTCTTGGAGCATGCATAATATGTTTGCAAAGTTGTTTCTTGATATCATCGGGTAATTCAGCCAGTTGATGAGAAAATTTTTCGAAGGGTTGTTCGAATGTTTCAATTGCTTTCATTGCTTCCGGAGTGATTTCATTGTCTGTTAAAGAGTAGATAATGAAAGTTTTACTAGCATAATTTACTCTGATTCTTGACCTTTGATCTTTACCGTTGCCAATGCGTGATGATGCTAAATAAACACCGGCAAGTGCAAAGATTAGATGCTCTTGTGTTGGTGACTCACGGAGTAGATCATCTTTTGTTGGTTTTGAGCCGTTGCTTATTCCCATGTTTGCAAAAGTAATACTTGGGACAATTAGTTGAGAATCTTCATCAAAAATTGGGTAGCTAGAGTGCATTTTGATGAATAATCCTCTTTCTTGTTTTGCAAAGCGTATTTTATAATTTCTGATGATAGTTTGCACAGCAGAGGGGAATTCGCTGATGCAGTGTAAATTGGTGCCTTCTAGATAGATAGTGTCGATGAATCCATGAATAAAATAATCCCATAAAGTCATAGGATCTGATAAATCGGCTAAGAAAACTGCTTTAGGACCTGGTCGTCTGGCTACTGGGTAAAAGCCCATCAGAGAATGGACTTCGGTGTATGAGATTAGGCTGTCCCATAATTCGGCAAATTTTTTGGCAGATGGTTTTTTCATGGCTTCCTTTTCTTTGGTTGATAGAATGGATTCAAGGGCAATTTTTGCATTTAATTGGTTAAGGGATCTTGGGATGGATACAGGTTTTTGTGGTGTGAAGCTGGTCATAGGTTTTTGTGGTGTTAGGAGAACTGTTTTTGAACATTCTACGTTATCTTTTATTACTGCTTTGTATGCTTCATTGTATGCGGCTTCTGCTTCATTTTTTGTTTTGTAACTTTTGTGAATAATATTTCTTCCAAGAATATATGAACTGGCAATTCCCCAATTGTCATATACTCCTTTGTTTTCTCCGTTGAAAATTACGTACCATTTCTTTATATTTTGATCTGCTTGAAGTGGTGGATATTCTTCTGGATTTTGTATTATAGGTTGTTTTTCTGACTTGAGCATTGTTTGTGGCTGACTATCATCGGATGAAATTTCTTGAATGTCTTCTTTTGGTTGCTTCGTTGTTGAACTGCTAGCTGCTTCTTCTTTAGGTACTGATTGGGATGATAGAATTTGTATTGTTTGTCGTAGTTGTTCTTTTTCTCGTCTGACTGCTTCGAGTTGTCTGACTAATGATGCTTCTTGCTCTTCTTTTTGTTTGAACTGGTGTTTGATTTGCTTCATGATTGCTTCCATTTCAATATATCTGTGGATTTAATATTTGCGTCTCTTGGGTACCTGAATAATTGCTGAAAATTGTTTGATATGAAAATTTTCATATCAATGTATGCTTTTGGTGATATATTCATATCACTGTATGCTTTTGGTGATATTTTCATATCACTGTATACTTTATCATTGTTTACTTCAGATGGTATTTTCATACCAATGTATGCTTTTGGTGATACTTTCATATCACTGTATACTTTTGATGGGTCAGATATGAGGTTTCCCTCGTTATCTAGTCCCAATAATACTTTTCCCATAGGATTATGTACCTGCATCTTAATCAGAATCAGTTGTATATGCATAAATATCTATATCTGAATTTATATCTGAATCTTCTATGGGTTCGTATCCAAGGTCGTATGCAATTTTTAATATATTTGTTTCTTTTTCGTTTTTAGTCTTTTTCGGGCATTCATAAGCTTTGTGTCCTTCTTCTTGACATATCCAACATTTACAGTCTTTTTTATTCGATGGGCAATAATTTGTTTTGGATTGATATTTTTGTTTATATTGTTTTCTATTTCGGAAATATTTTCTTTCCCCTTGTTTATAATATTCTTTATATTTGGGTTTATAAGTTTGTTTTTTCCAAATTTTCTTTTTACTTTGTTGTTTTTCTTTACAACCATATTGATTTACTTTGTTAGAAAGGATGTCACAACATAAATCAATTTTTGCATCTTGTGCTGTTTTTTGTTCTAAACATTTTTTCTGCATCCATGCTTTTAATATGCTTATTCGTGCTCCTAAGGTGTCTGCAACTTTATTTTGTTGTAATGCTTCTTGGAAATCTTTTATTACACTTTGGCTTACTAATGATGGTAATTTTTGATAGAACATATCTAATGCTGCCTTTTTTCTAATGGAGTCTAAATTATAATAATGTTCAGAATATTCACATATAAATGGTTCTAAATAACACATATTACAAATTCGTAAATTAGTTAAATGCCATAGTGATTCTAATTGAAAAGCTTCTTTTGATATTTTATCTTCAATTTGTTTTCCTATGAATTCCTGAATAAGACGGCTTAATACATTTTTAAATGTTTCCATAGCATCAGTGGTGGCTATCATCATTGTTTCAGTTTCATCAAGAGATGAAAGGAAACGATATGCGTTACCTTGTGTTTTATGAATGATATAATTAAGAAAGTGTTTTGGGTGTAAATTTCTTAATTCTTCGGTTAACTGAATTTGTACTCCCATTTTATTACTCCATTCTTGAATTTTTGCTTCAGGATTTTGGTCACAATCAATAAAAAGAATATCTGAATTTGTTGGAAATGTAAATAATTTAGGTATGTATTGAGGAGGTATTTTTTCCCATTTGTTTTGTTTATTTTTAACCATTCCTTGTCTATATAAAAAATTTTCTTCTAATGAAGGTGGTCCATAAATATATTGACTTTGATAATCATCTTCAACATATGATTGTTTTCGTTTTAATCCAAAATTGTTTTGTGAATCTCTATATGGATTTGAATAAGGGTTTTCATCTTCTGAAGAAAAATCATATATTACTTCTGCGTCATTATCATCTGAATTATTTTCTATTTCTATATTATTTTCTTGAGTTTCAGATGGAATTTCTAGTGCTGCAAATAATTTAGTTAGTGTTTCTACTTTTTCTTGTAAAGTTTCCATATATTGTGTGTATTAAAAATAAAATTTTTAGTTTCTTTTTTCTAGTGAAGTAGTTGTTTTTTCTATCATATTTAACAAATTAATTTTGTTATTTTATCTTCAAGGTTTTTTATTTGTTCTTGTTTCCAATTTATACTATTATTTATTATATGTATTGCTTCAATATTAGATATACAATTTATCATTGATATGTCAGAATCTATTTTTAAGTCTAAAAGAAATTTTTTAGATTGTTTCAATGTTTTACGAAAAAATTTTAATTCTTGTTTATTTGTATCTAGACTTGAAAAACTCATGATTATAATTTTATAATAATAATAGTTTAGTTTCGTTTTAGATTTAAAGTTACGATTAAAATTTATTTAAAAATAGTAGTGGTAATTATAATAGTGTTTAAAAGACATATGTTTTAAAATACAAATAGTTTTGTTTTTAGACGTCGTATTTGTTTGTAACGGATTTTAATACTAGTTCTTATGAAATATCTAACATCATGAATATGGTTATTGTTTAAAATCGTACCTTGATTATTAGGTTTGTAAGAATCCTTGAGATTTTTCTTAGAATTATTTATAGATTCTTGGATTTGCTGTATTCTTAAAATAATATTTTTATTAGGAATACAATTCATCAAAATTTTGTTAGACATAAATATATATTTCAAGCATGAATTTGATTAATTTGATTATTAAGAACGAGTATTATTTTAATAAAAATTTCAAATTTTGTAGAATTAATAGTTAAAATAACTCGGAATGAGATTATCATGGAGAAATAATATAACAATTGAATAGAATATCTTGAGACATATTTATGATATTAAATCTTCTTTCGATAATTTTTAATTGTTTTAATAACGATGATTTTTTGAATATGGGTACTTAAAAATAATGATTATTTATTTTCATGTTTATGATGTTTATCATGTTTATGATGCTTATCATGTTTATGATGCTGCATATGCATATGTATATATTCTTATTAACGATAGATTGAATATGCAAACTAATAATAAGAATAATAAGAACGTTACTTAGCTCTGATACCAAATCGAAAAACATGACGGAATTAATAAAAAGGTTAGGATAGAATTATACCTGAATGATGCGTCGGGATGGATTGACGATGGATTGTTTGGATTATATGAATGATTATATGAATATATTTGGATAGGGCTCTGCTATTCAGAAATAGACGAACTATTTCAACAGAGGAAGAACTTTGAGATCAACTCAAGTCTTAAACACTCAAACTTAGCTTGTTTATTCCATATGGGCAAAGGCCCTATTTATAGGCTCAAAGGAGCCGAGTACAATAATAGAACTGCAATCGTTTGATTGCAATATGACAAACCTATTTACATTATAGCCCCCTAGACTATTGAGGGACTTACACACTTTATGTTACTATGCTACCGACACTTTGCATATAATAATTATAAAAGACAAAACCATAAATAATTACAATTCCTTTCTATATTGAAAGGCCACATGTCTTCAATAATGTGTCTTCTTTCATAATGGCTTCTTATGTCATTGCTTACGTCATTCGGAATGGCTTCTATTATTAAAGAAGACACATTATTGAAGACATGTGGCCTTTCAATATAGAAAGGAATTGTAATTATTTATGGTTTTGTCTTTTATAATTATTATATGCAAAGTGTCGGTAGCATAGTAACATAAAGTGTGTAAGTCCCTCAATAGTCTAGGGGGCTATAATGTAAATAGGTTTGTCATATTGCAATCAACCGATTGCAATTCTATTATTGTACTCGGCTCCTTTGAGCCTATAAATAGGGCCTTTGCCCATATGGAATAAACAAGCTAAGTTTGAGTGTTTAAGACTTGAGTTGATCTCAAAGTTCTTCCTCTGTTGAAATAGTTCGTCTATTTCTGAATAGCAGAGCCCTATCCAAATATATTCATATAATCATTCATATAATCCAAACGATCCATCGTCAATCCATCCCGACGCATCATTTAGGTATAATTCTATCCTAACCTTTTTATTAATTCCGTCATGTTTTTCGATTTGGTATCAGAGCTAAGTAACGTTCTTATTATTCTTATTATTAGTTTGCATATTCAATCTATCGTTAATAAGAATATATACATATGCATATGCAGCATCATAAACATGATAAGCATCATAAACATGATAAACATCATAAACATGAAAATAAATAATCATTATTTTTAAGTACCCATATTCAAAAAATCATCGTTATTAAAACAATTAAAAATTATCGAAAGAAGATTTAATATCATAAATATGTCTCAAGATATTTTATTCAATTGTTATATTATTTCTCCATGATAATCTCATTCCGAGTTATTTTAACTATTAATTCTACAAAATTTGAAATTTTTATTAAAATAATACTCGTTCTTAATAATCAAATTAATCAAATTCATGCTTGAAATATATATTTATGTCTAACAAAATTTTGATGAATTGTATTCCAAATAAAAATATTATTTTAAGAATACAGCAAATCCAAGAATCTATAAATAATTCTAAGAAAAATCTCAAGGATTCTTACAAACCTAATAATCAAGGTACGATTTTAAACAATAACCATATTCATGATGTTAGATATTTCATAAGAACTAGTATTAAAATCCGTTACAAACAAATACGACGTCTAAAAACAAAACTATTTGTATTTTAAAACATATGTCTTTTAAACACTATTATAATTACCACTACTATTTTTAAATAAATTTTAATCGTAACTTTAAATCTAAAATGAAACTAAACTATTATTATTATAAAATTATAATCATGAGTTTTTCAAGTCTAGATATAAATAAACAAGAATTAAAATTTTTTCGTAAAACATTGAAACAATCTAAAAAATTTCTTTTAGACTTAAAAATAGATTCTTACATATCAATGATAAATTGTATATCTAATATTGAAGCAATACATATAATAAATAATAGTATAAATTGGAAACAAGAACAAATAAAAAACCTTGAAGATAAAATAACAAAATTAATTTGTTAAATATGATAGAAAAAACAACTACTTCACTAGAAAAAAGAAACTAAAAATTTTATTTTTAATACACACAATATATGGAAACTTTACAAGAAAAAGTAGAAACACTAACTAAATTATTTGCAGCACTAGAAATTCCATCTGAAACTCAAGAAAATAATATAGAAATAGAAAATAATTCAGATGATAATGACGCAGAAGTAATATATGATTTTTCTTCAGAAGATGAAAACCCTTATTCAAATCCATATAGAGATTCACAAAACAATTTTGGATTAAAACGAAAACAATCATATGTTGAAGATGATTATCAAAGTCAATATATTTATGGACCACCTTCATTAGAAGAAAATTTTTTATATAGACAAGGAATGGTTAAAAATAAACAAAACAAATGGGAAAAAATACCTCCTCAATACATACCTAAATTATTTACATTTCCAACAAATTCAGATATTCTTTTTATTGATTGTGACCAAAATCCTGAAGCAAAAATTCAAGAATGGAGTAATAAAATGGGAGTACAAATTCAGTTAACCGAAGAATTAAGAAATTTACACCCAAAACACTTTCTTAATTATATCATTCATAAAACACAAGGTAACGCATATCGTTTCCTTTCATCTCTTGATGAAACTGAAACAATGATGATAGCCACCACTGATGCTATGGAAACATTTAAAAATGTATTAAGCCGTCTTATTCAGGAATTCATAGGAAAACAAATTGAAGATAAAATATCAAAAGAAGCTTTTCAATTAGAATCACTATGACATTTAACTAATTTACGAATTTGTAATATGTGTTATTTAGAACCATTTATATGTGAATATTCTGAACATTATTATAATTTAGACTCCATTAGAAAAAAGGCAGCATTAGATATGTTCTATCAAAAATTACCATCATTAGTAAGCGAAAGTGTAATAAAAGATTTCCAAGAAGCATTACAACAAAATAAAGTTGCAGACACCTTAGGAGCACGAATAAGCATATTAAAAGCATGGATGCAGAAAAAATGTTTAGAACAAAAAACAGCACAAGATGCAAAAATTGATTTATGTTGTGACATCCTTTCTAACAAAGTAAATCAATATGGTTGTAAAGAAAAACAACAAAGTAAAAAGAAAATTTGGAAAAAACAAACTTATAAACCCAAATATAAAGAATATTATAAACAAGGGGAAAGAAAATATTTCCGAAATAGAAAACAATATAAACAAAAATATCAATCCAAAACAAATTATTGCCCATCGAATAAAAAAGACTGTAAATGTTGGATATGTCAAGAAGAAGGACACAAAGCTTATGAATGCCCGAAAAAGACTAAAAACGAAAAAGAAACAAATATATTAAAAATTGCATACGACCTTGGATACGAACCCATAGAAGATTCAGATATAAATTCAGATATAGATATTTATGCATATACAACTGATTCTGATTAAGATGCAGGTACATAATCCTATGGGAAAAGTATTATTGGGACTAGATAACGAGGGAAACCTCATATCTGACCCATCAAAAGTATACAGTGATATGAAAGTATCACCAAAAGCATACATTGGTATGAAAATACCATCTGAAGTAAACAATGATAAAGTATACAGTGATATGAAAATATCACCAAAAGCATACAGTGATATGAATATATCACCAAAAGCATACATTGATATGAAAATTTTCATATCAAACAATTTTCAGCAATTATTCAGGTACCCAAGAGACGCAAATATTCAATCCACAGATATATTGAAATGGAAGCAATCATGAAGCAAATCAAACACCAGTTCAAACAAAAAGAAGAGCAAGAAGCATCATTAGTCAGACAACTCGAAGCAGTCAGACGAGAAAAAGAACAACTACGACAAACAATACAAATTCTATCATCCCAATCAGTACCTAAAGAAGAAGCAGCTAGCAGTTCAACAACGAAGCAACCAAAAGAAGACATTCAAGAAATTTCATCCGATGATAGTCAGCCACAAACAATGCTCAAGTCAGAAAAACAACCTATAATACAAAATCCAGAAGAATATCCACCACTTCAAGCAGATCAAAATATAAAGAAATGGTACGTAATTTTCAACGGAGAAAACAAAGGAGTATATGACAATTGGGGAATTGCCAGTTCATATATTCTTGGAAGAAATATTATTCACAAAAGTTACAAAACAAAAAATGAAGCAGAAGCCGCATACAATGAAGCATACAAAGCAGTAATAAAAGATAACGTAGAATGTTCAAAAACAGTTCTCCTAACACCACAAAAACCTATGACCAGCTTCACACCACAAAAACCTGTATCCATCCCAAGATCCCTTAACCAATTAAATGCAAAAATTGCCCTTGAATCCATTCTATCAACCAAAGAAAAGGAAGCCATGAAAAAACCATCTGCCAAAAAATTTGCCGAATTATGGGACAGCCTAATCTCATACACCGAAGTCCATTCTCTGATGGGCTTTTACCCAGTAGCCAGACGACCAGGTCCTAAAGCAGTTTTCTTAGCCGATTTATCAGATCCTATGACTTTATGGGATTATTTTATTCATGGATTCATCGACACTATCTATCTAGAAGGCACCAATTTACACTGCATCAGCGAATTCCCCTCTGCTGTGCAAACTATCATCAGAAATTATAAAATACGCTTTGCAAAACAAGAAAGAGGATTATTCATCAAAATGCATTCTAGCTACCCAATTTTTGATGAAGATTCTCAACTAATTGTCCCAAGTATTACTTTTGCAAACATGGGAATAAGCAACGGCTCAAAACCAACAAAAGATGATCTACTCCATGAGTCACCAACACAAGAGCATCTAATCTTTGCACTTGTCGGTGTTTATTTAGCATCATCACGCATTGGCAACGGTAAAGATCAAAGGTCAAGAATCAGAGTAAATTATGCTAGTAAAACTTTCATTATCTACTCTTTAACAGACAATGAAATCACTCCGGAAGCAATGAAAGCAATTGAAACATTCGAACAACCCTTCGAAAAATTTTCTCATCAACTGGCTGAATTACCCGATGATATCAAGAAACAACTTTGCAAACATATTATGCATGCTCCAAGACACAATTGCAGTCACTGTTCAGAAAACACAGAAGAAACACCATTCATGGAAGATTAACATCAGCCATGACACAAGCAAACATTATTGAAAAACATGTCTTTTCGGAGGCGGGAGGAATGACGTAAGCAATGACATAAGAAGCCATTATTAAAGAAGACACATTATTGAAGACATGTGGCCTTTAAATATAGAAAGGAATTGTAATTATTTATGGTTTTGTCTTTTATAATTATTATATGCAAAGTGTCGGTAGCATAGTAACATAAAGTGTGTAAGAATCGAAAAACATGACGGAATTAATAAAAAGGTTAGGATAGAATTATATCTGAATGATGCGTCGGGATGGATTGACGATGGATTGTTTGGATTATATGAATATATTTGGATAGGGCTCTGCTATTCAGAAATAGACGAACTATTTCAACAGAGGAAGAACTTTGAGATCAACTCAAGTCTTAAACACTCAAACTTAGCTTGTTTATTCCATATGGGCAAAGGCCCTATTTATAGGCTCAAAGGAGCCGAGTACAATAATAGAACTGCAATCGTTTGATTGCAATATGACAAACCTATTTACATTATAGCCCCCTAGACTATTGAGGGACTTACACACTTTATGTTACTATGCTACCGACACTTTGCATATAATAATTATAAAAGACAAAACCTAAATAATTACAACTCCTTTCTATATTGAAAGGCCACATGTCTTCAATAATGTGTTTAATGGCTTCTTATGTCATTGCTTACGTCATTCCTCCCGCCTCCGAAAAGACATGTTTTTTGAATAATGTTTGCTTGTGTCATGGCTGACGTTAATCTTTCATGAATGGTGCCTCTTTCATAATCGAGTAGGAATGTTTTTAACTGTTTCTCTATGATGGCTTCCATTCTCTTGTCAATGTGTCTGCTATATGATTGTTGGCGCTTTTGATATACTTGAGATATGGATGAAATTGATGTAATTGTAATTGCCACCGGATCAATCGTCCTCGACAGTAATCTTCTTGTAACTTATACCGCCAAAAGCCAAGTAGATACTTGGAATCTGTGCGTAATTCGAATCTGGTTTGAAGTAGCTCGACTTTCCATTTTTTCAATGTTCTGAGACATGCTAGTGTTTCTCGTTCATGTGTGCTGTAATTTTGCTCCGTTTGAGAAAATGTTCCCGATATATACTTGCATAGTTTTTGCTCGTATTTATCTGTTTTTAATACTTCAGATGATACATCTGTATCAATGTATGCTTTTGGTGATATTTTCATATCACTGTATGCTTTTGGTGATATTTTCATATCACTGTATACTTTATCATTGTTTACTTCAGATGGTATTTTCATACCAGTGTGTGCTTTATCATTGTATACTTTTGATGAGTTAGATATGAGGTTTCCCTCACTATCTAATCCCAATAATACTTTTCCTCGTATAATTGCTTTTAGGCATCCTGCCCAAGTGTCTTGTGATGCATCTGTTTCTACGATTAAGAAATCATCTATTTTTGCATTATATAGAGTAGGGAGAACTTGAATGTTTTGTTTTATATTTTGTACTAAAATAGTATCTGTATTGGTCCAAGACCAAGGTATTTTTTCTGATATTTTCTTTTGTAAAACTTTTCTTTCTTTTGCTAAATTTTTTAAAAATCCGTGTTCTGCAATATAATTTAAACAACCAAGAAATCGTTGTATTTGTTTTCTATTTTCAAGTTTATTAGGAAACATATTTAATTTTTCTCGTATATTGTCTGTTAACGATAATTGACCATTTTCTCCAATTTTTAAACCGAGATATTCAACTGTAGTTTGAAAAAGTTTTGATTTCTTTTTTGATAAAACTAAACCCTTTTCTTTAATTCTTTGTAAAACCTTGATGACTGCATCAATGTGTGTTTGTTCGTTTCCTTTTGTAAAAACAATTATATCATCAATATATGCAAGACAAATATGATCTAAACCATTTAAGGTTTCATCCATGAATCGCTGATATATTGCTGGTGCCTGTTTTAAACCGAATGGAAGAACATTCCATTCATAATGCTTCTGAGGAGGACATGAAAAAGCGGTTAGTGGTTTCGTATTTTCATGTAAGCGTAATTGCCAATATCCGGATTTTGCATCAAATGTACTAAAATGTGTATTTCCTTTTATTTTTTCTAAAATATATTCTTTTCGTGGTAATTTATATGAGTCTCATATAGTAGCATCATTCATTTTTTTATAATTGATTACCATTCTTCGTTTGCCTCGTTTTATTTCATTATTATTTTCTACATAAAATGCAGGTGCTGAATGAGGACTCTTGCTAGGTCGAATGATTCCTTTTTCTAATAGTTCAATGCATTCCTGTTTGAATTCAGAAACATCTTTTATGCTGTATGGAATTTTATTTGGAACATTAACTTCATCATTAGGGTTTTTTAATAATATTATTATTTCTTGATTATTTTTATTTTTTAAATGATCTAGTTGGTTTTCGCTACATACTTCTTCGAGTTGTTTTTCAGCAATTTCTTTAGCAAATGTTAGTAATATGCGTAATTGAAAGCCAACCTCTTGTTTGATTATTTTAATAAGATCATAATGTTTGATAATTGCAGTTTTTATAATACCTTTTGTTGGATGATTGAGACTTATATCGTCATTTGTTTGTATAAATGGTTGATATAATTTAAGGAAATTATTTCCTATTACTAAATCTATTCCTGAATCATGTTGATATATAGTTGGAGTTTTAAATGGTGCTTTTTCAATTACTATATCTATATCTCTTCCTACGAACCAAATTTTGTGAATTGATTTATCAGCAATTGTTATTTTTAATGGTTTTTCTAATTTTTCCCAATTTTTTAATATCTTTTTTCTTCCAAAACATAAAGTAGCTCCTGTATCTATATATGAAACTAATTCTTTATCTTGTATTTTGGTTGTAATAAAGGTACTATTTGGGTTAATATTTGTTTTTCTTTTACTCATTTTAGGATTAGTTTATAAATTTCTTTTAAATGTTTTGTGGATTTTTCTAAATCTTTCCATAATTTTTTAAGTAGATCAACTTTATATTTATTATCGTAACTACTCATAATTTTTAGTTTACCATGTGAAATGTCGTTTAATAGTAAGTGGTTTTTCTTTAAGTAGCTGTTTTTCATTAAGTGGTTCTTCTTTAATAGTTTTTATTTTTAAATATTTTTCAAGTAGATTTTTCTGTTGAGTTAAATTCTGTAATAATTCAGGAATTTGTTTTAATACAATTAAACTTTCTACTTCTATAATATTATTTAATTTTTGATTAATTATGTTTAATTTTTCTCCTACTGATTTATCTTCTTCAGGATTAAGACCGATGTTATATATTGTTCCTTGTGGTAAATTTTGTGGTATTTCTATAATCATTTCTTTATCTGGTATACATGGTTTTGTATTTTGATATGATCCTTCAAGTGTTTTAAAATATTTTAGGGAATTACTAGATGATTCTGTCATATTCTTAAACTTAATGATCTAATCATTTCTTTAATATCTTCTAACTTTTCATCGTTATTTTCATTAGATGTTGAAGGCTGACATTCTGAAATAGAAGATCTACCTATTATAGTTGAAAATGGAGGTTCTATAATTGGACTTCTTTTTATTAACGGAGTAGTTATTATTGGTTGAAAATTAGTTTCATTGAATATTCTACTATTAGTCATATTTGGTGATTCAAGGGATAATAAAGGGGTAAATAATTTATCTATATAAATTCTATCTTCTGTTTTAAATGTAATACTATGATGAGAATTTGTTAATGCATAATTTATTTGATATGTAATAGTAAATGGATGATTACCTTTTATCATAAAATTTTGTCTTAATAATTTATATCGTACAGTAATGCTATTACTTAAATTTTTATCTTTAAGACTTAATCCTAATTGAATATTAATATCAAATTTTATTTTTCCTTCAATTAAATTACTTTCTCCTTTTGCAATAATACTTTCTTGGTTATTAATTATACGATCATCTCTGATTTCTAATTCTATGGGTGTATTTAAATTACTTACAGTACTTTTTAAGATTATTTGAATAGTTGATATATGAATATAAGCAATTTTTATTCTATCTGTTTCTTTAATATGAGATAATCTATTTCTAATTTGTTGTTTATTTATTATGGGTATAGTAATATTTCCTTGAGTTAATTCTATAGGTATTGCTTGTTCTCCTATAATTTTTCCATAATATATAATATTTTTTCTAGAAAAGAAATTTTTAAATGTGTTATATCTAAAATTGTGTCTTTCGGATAGTGTGAAATTTGATTTTCTTATAGCGTCTTTATTGATGTTATTTTTATTAATTAAAGCATCAAAAGTGTATCCAGATTCATTTTCTTCGTTATTAATAACTATTGGTGAGTTTTCTATTTCTTGAGACATACTTATAGTATTAAATCTTCTTTCGATAAATATTTTAATTGTTGATAACTTTTTTAAATATGAATATTTAAAAACAATGGTTATTCATTATCATGTTTATGATGCTTATCATGTTTATGATGTTTATCATGTTTATGATGCTCCATATGCATATGTATATATTCTTATTAACGATAGATTGAATATGCAAACTAATAATAAGAATAATAAGAACGTTACTTAGCTCTGATACCAAATCGAAAAACATGACGGAATTAATAAAAAGGTTAGGATAGAATTATACCTGAATGATGCGTCGGGATGGATTGACGATGAATTGTTTGGATTATATGAATGATTATATGAATATATTTGGATAGGGCTCTGCTATTCAGAAATAGACGAACTATTTCAACAGAGGAAGAACTTTGAGATCAACTCAAGTCTTAAACACTCAAACTTAGCTTGTTTATTCCATATGGGCAAAGGCCCTATTTATAGGCTCAAAGGAGCCGAGTACAATAATAGAACTGCAATCGTTTGATTGCAATATGACAAACCTATTTACATTATAGCCCCCTAGACTATTGAGGGACTTACACACTTTATGTTACTATGCTACCGACACTTTGCATATAATAATTATAAAAGACAAAACCTAAATAATTACAACTCCTTTCTATATTGAAAGGCCACATGTCTTCAATAATGTGTCTAATGGCTTCTTATGTCATTGCTTACGTCATTCTTACGTCATTCCTCCCGCCTCCGAAAAGACATGTTTTTCAATAATGTTTGCTTGTGTCATGGCTGATGTTAATCTTCCATGAATGGTGTTTCTTCTGTGTTTTCTGAACAGTGACTGCAATTGTGTCTTGGAGCATGCATAATATGTTTGCAAAGTTGTTTCTTGATATCATCGGGTAATTCAGCCAGTTGATGAGAAAATTTTTCGAAGGGTTGTTCGAATGTTTCAATTGCTTTCATTGCTTCCGGAGTGATTTCATTGTCTGTTAAAGAGTAGATAATGAAAGTTTTACTAGCATAATTTACTCTGATTCTTGACCTTTGATCTTTACCGTTGCCAATGCGTGATGATGCTAAATAAACACCGGCAAGTGCAAAGATTAGATGCTCTTGTGTTGGTGACTCACGGAGTAGATCATCTTTTGTTGGTTTTGAGCCGTTGCTTATTCCCATGTTTGCAAAAGTAATACTTGGGACAATTAGTTGAGAATCTTCATCAAAAATTGGGTAGCTAGAATGCATTTTGATGAATAATCCTCTTTCTTGTTTTGCAAAGCGTATTTTATAATTTCTGATAATAGTTTGTACAGCAGAGGGGAATTCGCTGATGCAGTGTAAATTGGTGCCTTCTAGATAGATAGTGTCGATGAATCCATGAATAAAATAATCCCATAAAGTCATAGGATCTGATAAATCGGCTAAGAAAACTGCTTTAGGACCTGGTCGTCTGGCTACTGGGTAAAAGCCCATCAGAGAATGGACTTCGGTGTATGAGATTAGGCTGTCCCATAATTCGGCAAATTTTTTGGCAGATGGTTTTTTCATGGCTTCCTTTTCTTTGGTTGATAGAATGGATTCAAGGGCAATTTTTGCATTTAATTGGTTAAGGGATCTTGGGATGGATACAGGTTTTTGTGGTGTGAAGCTGGTCATAGGTTTTTGTGGTGTTAGGAGAACTGTTTTTGAACATTCTACGTTATCTTTTATTACTGCTTTGTATGCTTCATTGTATGCGGCTTCTGCTTCATTTTTTGTTTTGTAACTTTTGTGAATAATATTTCTTCCAAGAATATATGAACTGGCAATTCCCCAATTGTCATATACTCCTTTGTTTTCTCCGTTGAAAATTACGTACCATTTCTTTATATTTTGATCTGCTTGAAGTGGTGGATATTCTTCTGGATTTTGTATTATAGGTTGTTTTTCTGACTTGAGCATTGTTTGTGGCTGACTATCATCGGATGAAATTTCTTGAATGTCTTCTTTTGGTTGCTTCGTTGTTGAACTGCTAGCTGCTTCTTCTTTAGGTACTGATTGGGATGATAGAATTTGTATTGTTTGTCGTAGTTGTTCTTTTTCTCGTCTGACTGCTTCGAGTTGTCTGACTAATGATGCTTCTTGCTCTTCTTTTTGTTTGAACTGGTGTTTGATTTGCTTCATGATTGCTTCCATTTCAATATATCTGTGGATTGAATATTTGCGTCTCTTGGGTACCTGAATAATTGCTGAAAATTGTTTGATATGAAAATTTTCATATCAATGTATGCTTTTGGTGATATATTCATATCACTGTATGCTTTTGGTGATATTTTCATATCACTGTATACTTTATCATTGTTTACTTCAGATGGTATTTTCATACCAATGTATGCTTTTGGTGATACTTTCATATCATTGTATACTTTTGATGGGTCAGATATGAGGTTTCCCTCGTTATCTAGTCCCAATAATACTTTTCCCATAGGATTATGTACCTGCGTCTTAATCAGAATCAGTTGTATATGCATAAATATCTATATCTGAATTTATATCTGAATCTTCTATGGGTTCGTATCCAAGGTCGTATGCAATTTTTAATATATTTGTTTCTTTTTCGTTTTTAGTCTTTTTCTTGTAAAGTTTCCATATATTGTGTGTATTAAAAATAAAAATTTTAGTTTCTTTTTTCTAGTGAAGTAGTTGTTTTTTCTATCATATTTAACAAATTAATTTTGTTATTTTATCTTCAAGGTTTTTTATTTGTTCTTGTTTCCAATTTATACTATTATTTATTATATGTATTGCTTCAATATTAGATATACAATTTATCATTGATATGTCAGAATCTATTTTTAAGTCTAAAAGAAATTTTTTAGATTGTTTCAATGTTTTACGAAAAAATTTTAATTCTTGTTTATTTGTATCTAGACTTGAAAAACTCATGATTATAATTTTATAATAATAATAGTTTAGTTTCGTTTTAGATTTAAAGTTACGATTAAAATTTATTTAAAAATAGTAGTGGTAATTATAATAGTGTTTAAAAGACATATGTTTTAAAATACAAATAGTTTTGTTTTTAGACGTCGTATTTGTTTGTAACGGATTTTAATACTAGTTCTTATGAAATATCTAACATCATGAATATGGTTATTGTTTAAAATCGTACCTTGATTATTAGGTTTGTAAGAATCCTTGAGATTTTTCTTAGAATTATTTATAGATTCTTGGATTTGCTGTATTCTTAAAATAATATTTTTATTAGGAATACAATTCATCAAAATTTTGTTAGACATAAATATATATTTCAAGCATGAATTTGATTAATTTGATTATTAAGAACGAGTATTATTTTAATAAAAATTTCAAATTTTGTAGAATTAATAGTTAAAATAACTCGGAATGAGATTATCATGGAGAAATAATATAACAATTGAATAGAATATCTTGAGACATATTTATGATATTAAATCTTCTTTCGATAATTTTTAATTGTTTTAATAACGATGATTTTTTGAATATGGGTACTTAAAAATAATGATTATTTATTTTCATGTTTATGATGTTTATCATGTTTATGATGCTTATCATGTTTATGATGCTGCATATGCATATGTATATATTCTTATTAACGATAGATTGAATATGCAAACTAATAATAAGAATAATAAGAACGTTACTTAGCTCTGATACCAAATCGAAAAACATGACGGAATTAATAAAAAGGTTAGGATAGAATTATACCTGAATGATGCGTCGGGATGGATTGACGATGGATTGTTTGGATTATATGAATGATTATATGAATATATTTGGATAGGGCTCTGCTATTCAGAAATAGACGAACTATTTCAACAGAGGAAGAACTTTGAGATCAACTCAAGTCTTAAACACTCAAACTTAGCTTGTTTATTCCATATGGGCAAAGGCCCTATTTATAGGCTCAAAGGAGCCGAGTACAATAATAGAACTGCAATCGTTTGATTGCAATATGACAAACCTATTTACATTATAGCACCCTAGACTATTGAGGGACTTACACACTTTATGTTACTATGCTACCGACACTTTGCATATAATAATTATAAAAGACAAAACCATAAATAATTACAACTCCTTTCTATATTGAAAGGCCACATGTCTTCAATAATGTGTCTAATGGCTTCTTGATCCATTATACACTCCCTGCATATGTCTTTATACTCATTTTTCGGTTCAGTTTGACTCCAAAAGTTACCTGAATCACAACAATCAGGAAATAATGTCTTCAAGTCATCATCAAGCTTTTTAACAAGCAGTTTTTCTCTTGTTCTTTCTCTAGCTCTTGCTCTTGCTTCTGTCCTACATTGGTCTCTAGCAAGATCCTCCTGAAATCCAGATTTATTGCATCTTCGTGTCGTTTTCTTCTTTTTGATACTAACACACTTGGGTTGTACTGGTTTCTTTTCTGATCCGCCATTAATGGTTTCCAGAAATGTAAGTTTGGATTGATCAGTGACTGTTGAAGATGAGCAGCTTGTTTCTTCAACCAACTCGTTAATGGCTGTGAGGGATTTGGAAAACAGCCAATCAAGGGTTTGGCTTGGTTTGTCAAACCCTAGCAAGTCTTGAAGACAGAAGAACTTTCGTGAGATCTCAATGGATAATCTCACCCTTCGATCCCTTGGGCCTCGAGCTGTGTAGATCTTACTATGTCCATCTTTCTTCGAGGTCGCTAATCTCTTGTTGTACGGAGAAATTACTGAATCTAAAAGATCATGATCTTCAGAACACTGCAACCCTGATCCTTCAGAAAACTGCTGTTGCCTTCCAAAATCTTGTTTGATTGTAGTAACATTCTCCATGACCGGGGGAGGAGTAGAACTGTTGTAGGGATGAAAAAGAAATTCGCCGGAGTTAAATGGGTCGTCGTTCTTCCGGTAGTAGTTATACTGAACATCATCTTTTTCATGATAAAAGAAAGAATTGGAATGAGAGAAGCCATCGGTAGATGAGGGAAGCTGTGGAAAAGGATTTGAGGAATACATTATGGTTTTAAAAAAAAGCAATCAAAAAATATCAGCAGAAAATTCTTTAATTTAAATAAAGGAAAAGGTTTGGGTTTGGTTTAGCTGGAATTTAAAGAGCCTCTTTCTTATTGGTTGTGGCAATGAAGTGAGAATCTATTTTTTTTGGGCATACTTAAGTAACACCGATGATTACCGTACTTTTTCCCAAAATTAAAAATTTATTGATACTAAGAATCTAATATAAAGAAACTTGGTTGGAACAAATTGGGTTAACCCATTTAGCTAATAAGGTGTTTATCAAGATGTTTTTAATAAGTTCATAAGTTTTATTTCATACATATACTCATTCGCCGTTCTAAAAAAGAAAAACTTAGTTGGAGAAGAGACTATATATATTGAGAAAATAAAATAAGTTGAGAATGGTGGAATAATTCTCAACCAATCATTTATTTTTTCCTGCAAAACACTCCGTTGTATTGATGCGACGGAGGATGAATAAAATTCTTATATTAATATAAATGTGAGTGTATTCATAGATGAATCTACTACCTCCCCTCCGCCACCAACCACCACCACCGCCGCCACCTTCGCCACCAACACCACCTCTACAACCAAGCACCACCAACCTCCGCCACCAACCACCGCTACCATATTCATTTATGAATAATCACTTCATCTATACTTATTCATATATAAATATAGGTATTCATATATGATTTGTTCCATCGGCTCGGTACGCCGGAACGCTTAAACGACAAATTCGAAATGAGTGACCAAGATTCTTTCTCTCATTCTCAAACTTCTTTTTTCTCAATTAAACCTCTCTCTCTCTCTCTTACTCTCTTTTTTTTTCTCTCTCTCTCTTTCTCTTATATATATATATATATATATATATATATATATATATATATATATATATATATATATATAGTTAAGTTCAAATTGGATCACTAACTTTTTTTATAATCAATATGATCACTTTTTAAACCATCATTTTAGAGCTTATTTTCTATCGAACAAAATATCTAAAAATATGTAAATTCATGATTTTTCAACCACTTTCCATATTGATATTTGATTTTTTTTCTATGAAAATGTGCATCATATGCACATTTTTCGTAAAAAAACTCATCACTTTTTTTTTTCAACGAATCACCTTCTATATTAACATGTTAAGTAACACCATGTTTCAAATCGTTTCATAATTTGGGGCCGTGACCCCGAAAACCGGTTATCATAAGGCTTAAGGCCTTTGGGAAAGAGACTTAAACCCCTTTGAGAGTGGATAATGTAGGTTAGATGATCTGGGAGTTCGCTTTGTATTTTAGAGTCCAAGGGTATATCAGTAAAGTGACAGTTTGGGCCTTTTATGAATTTTGGATTTTAGTTCGGAAAGTTTTATGGCAAGGGGGAGTTGATAGAAGTATAGAGCTTCTTATTACCTTTCCGTGGATATAAGGATCATCGAAATTGGATTTAGAATGAAAACGTTATGGCTTTCGGAAGTTTGGTGGCTTTAAGGCTAAGCCTAGTATGCTGGGCGTACATAGGGAGTACGCTGGGCGTACTAGACAGGAGGATCGCGGGCACCTTATGGAGTACGCTAGGCGTACTGGGAGTACGCAGTGCGTACTCCAGCCTCATGCAAACCCTAATTATGGGTCTTGGACCCTATTTAATGATCTTAACTCAACTCCAATCCCTCTTATCTTCAACCTCCATCCCATTAAACCCTAGATTCGAAACCTTAGCTTCCATTTGAGCATTTTGAGGTTTTTGGTGTGCCTTGGAGAAGAAGGAGTTCTTGTTGGAAGCATTGCTTGGCTTAGAGCTTGTGGATCCAAATCATCTTCATCAACTTCTAGGAGGTATAAAGTTTCTAAATTGATGAAACTACGTGTTAGATCTAGTCTAGGGTATGTTTTGGGTTTATTTTGGTCCTTAGAGTCATCCTTGTGAGTATGCGCTACTCCAAGATCTTAGAATGTTGGATCTTAGCACTTCTGAGGTTGTGGGTGCATAAAATGTCATCTTGATGGGTTTGGGTGAGTCATGATTAAGTTGGTGTTCATATTATGGGTTTAGAAGGATAAAAACGGGTTTTGGGTCCCCTTAAGGCATGCAAGGGAGTAAAGTTGGCAACTTTATGGTTTAAGACCTTATCTAGGGATCAGATTTGTGTTTGGATGACTTGACTTAACCCAATAAGAGCTTAATATGGATTTTTGGGCCTCCGTTGAGTACGCTCAACGTAATGCTTGTATCATGCAACGACTGCTTGTACATGGTGCTTCGGGGATGAGTACGCGGGGCGTACTCCCAGGGTGTCCATTTCGGGCCTTTTAGGGTTTGGTCCTTGTTGGTCCATTGGTGAAACATCCCAAAAATACAACCCAAAAATTTCGTTTTTAAAACATTATTAAGACCATAATCTCATCACCAAAGTATAAAATCATAAACCATGTGTTTCACAAACTCATAATATCTAACACATATCAAATCTCATGTCAATATCATATCAAAATATCAGAGTAAAACTCCTAGGCTGAAGAAGGTGGTGTGTGCCATGCGATCATCCCGAGCTCTTCCCTTTACTACCGGAAGTACCTGAAACCAAAACTGAAACAGTAAGCACGAAGCTTAGTGAGCTCCCCCAAAACTACCACATACCATACACATATAACATACAACTAGGAGATACGGGCCCCGCCCACACTCATGGAGATACGGGCCCCACCCACACTCCCCTAACTAGGAGATACGGGCCCCGCCCACACTCAGCTACTATGAGATACGGGTCCCGCCCACACTCAGCTACTACACTGACATACAAGTATCACACAGAAACAAGTATACTAAGTCTATCATTCAATCATGAATCATATTGCAACCAAACTACTAGGAGATACGGGCCCTGCCCGCACTCAACTAACTAAGAGATACGGGCCCCTCCCACACTCCACTAATAATAAACTCATACTGCGGGCCGGCCTTGGTGCCTTAGACCGTTCCTACTGAAGGGACACTCACCTCGCGTGTCTGACTGCTGAAACCCTGAGTGAGAAATATCTGGCTGCTGCTCCGATGGCTCTCCGGCTATAATTCCCACAATGAAACTTAGTCAAAAACTGATAACTGATCTCAGGGTGAAATGACCATCTCACCCTTGGTCAAAATTAATATTCTGGTCAAAGTCAACATTTCAGTTGACCAGACTTGCCGAGTTGGCCCATCAACTCGCCGAGTCCCTATTCTTTCATCTGCCCCCAACCCGACTCTACTCGTCGAGTTTAGCAAGAACTCGACGAGTTCTCCTTCAATTATAACATCGGGACAATCTTCATCTGACTCGCCGAGTTCCTCCTGAACTTGTCGAGTTTATCTTCATCATATGATCGTGTCTAGTCTGTGACTCGCCGAGTTATATGAACAACTCGTCGAGTCCATCTTCATAAGTTGGGAGATGGCCTTGGACTCGCCGAGTACGTTCCTGCACTCGCCGAGTCCCATGATTTCCAGATCCATGGCTTTGTCCATTTCATTGAGTCCCTTTCCTGGACTCATCCAAATCCCTCCTGAACTAAAATGGGTTCCTCTGAGTCATAACAGTTTTGGGAACTAACTCACGACTCACCGAGTCCCAAGAACGACTCGCCGAGTCCATGCATGTCCAAGTCTAATAATTCGCTTTCTGATGTGCAAAACTCATCCAGAAGGTAGATCTAGGCTCCTAAGATCGGTATAACACGTAAAGCCATTGACTTTACGTTCATGCATGGGACTTTTATGCTTAAAGGACCAAAAATGGGGTTTATTTCATTCTCGGGGTTCTCATGGCCATAAAGATGGCACCTTTATGCCATGAGGACCCTCCAAGGTTCCAGATCTGTGTGTAAATCGACTTGGGACGTCCAAGTCCCAAGGATCAAGCTCTTTGGACCCAAAACCTCATAAAGATGACCACAAGGAGATCTAAGAAACTACAAGTCAAGTATGAGGCTTGATTACCAGAAAGTGAAGAGAAGCTGATGTTGTTCTTGGATCTACAATCTTCTCTTGAAGTCCTCTTTCTTCCTCTTCTTCTCACAAGCTTCAAATACACCAAATAACTCTCAAAATCACAAAGAAAGCTCAAGTTCACTTATGGAGGATTAGGGTTTCGGGATTACTGCTCTGGAGGTGATGGAGGCTGGACAAGAGGCCTATAATGTTGCTTAAATAGGTGCAAACCCAAAATATTAGGGTTTCCCCCAGACTGTCCTACTCGTCGAGTCAAGGCGCGGACTCGACGAGTAGATCACTTAAAACCCGCGTCCAAACCTGGCATCTACTCGACGAGTTAGGGCTACTACTCGTCGAGTAGCTCTTAATAAAATGACATTGCCGAATAAAATGTGTACCAGGAACGGGGCGTTACAATTGGACTTCTGACTTTGGGCTATAGATATGCTATTGCTTTCTTGGAATTAAGTCTATGATGGTTTTTGGGCCCAATTAGGAAGTTGGGCCATATTGGGCCTTGGGATTCTGGATCAGCAGACCGAGATTTTATTTAAGAGATTCAGCTGTTAGAGGTGAGTTTCATCACTGTGTTTAGCAGGTCGAAGGCACCAATGCCGGCCATGGTTTATTATGATTAAGCTGCTAGTTGTCTGTGTGACTCTACATGTATGTTTTATGATATGTTTACCATGCGGGGCCTGATGATTATATAACATATCTCTAAAAGAATTTATCCCATCCCGTCGATTCCCACGTATAGATCCTATACAACGATCTTACAAGATCTACCCTAAAGGATCAATATGAACAAAAAACTGACAACGCTGCTTCGGAAATTCCTTGGCAGCAAATGAGCATCAATAAATACATCAAATGAGGGGAATGGAATAAGTTTCACCACGAACCTCCGTTCGTAAAACAACAAGACAATTAATTCAGGGGTGGTTATGTAGATAACTATGCCTAGCAGTGGTCTGACACCGTGAGGTATTTTACCCCCACACTCACCCTATCTAGCAATACAACATCAAACTTTGCCTAGCAGTTGTCTGACACTGTGAGGTATTTTACCCCCAGACTCACCCTATCTGACAATACGACATCAAACATACCTGGTAGTGGTCTATTACTGACACACTCTATTAGGCAGTCTACGAAGTTCCCTCAATTAATTCGTGAAAGGAAACGCTGACACATGAAGCTCATTCGATCACTTCATAAAAGAAATGATGAGTCCAAACCTATTCACAAATAAAAAGTAATGGGAAATACTAATAAAGTACTCCCGTACGCTCCCGTACCCCGGCACACAATAGTGTAAAAAAGAAGGACTTTGTACATGGTAGTACTTATGGCACATTATAGTACCCTGGTATGATTAGGACTCGTACCCTAGAACATAATAATACCCTGGCACAAGCAGCACCTAAGACACAAAGCTTTGAAAAAGATTTGGTACTTAGAAAGTACTTTTGTACGTAGGACATACTCCATTGACCATCAATCTCCTCGAACAGAGTTTCTACTCTCTATTCCGATCACACACGTACCCTTAATAAGATACTACCCAATATCCAAACATAATTTAACTAAGCATATCTTTTAAGTCTTATTTCATGACTAAGCAAGCCTTCAATGCTTATAATCAACTTTCAATACTAACTCTGTTTCAGAAACACTATCCTAATTTAGTGTAATATTTTATACAGAGTATTAAGTATTAACATACATTTATCTTCTCAAACACTTCTATTATTATTATCATGTAAATACATCTCAACATATATAGAACCATGTCTGGTTCGCATAACGTATATCATCAAATATACATATAACACATATTTCCAGATAATAAGCATATAACTCACATATAAACTTTCAACATATATTTAATACTTTTATTAATACTTGTATTAAAATCATGTTCGTGAAAGGGACTATGCACTCACTTGTTAAAGTGATAATTCGAAATTCGGGCACCGCTTCGCTTTTAACAACGTCTTTTCCTTCAACGAAACCTAGCATTATTATCACTAGATTTAAGTCTAATATTTATTACGATTAATTATTCATCTAGATTCATCATTAACTCAAAGTCTACTTCAAGATCTATCAAGTAAGGAGCAGCCAGGCAGGACAGTTGGGAGGCAGGACCATTTCGGCATATAGCTTTTCTGAAATCCAACAACCAAACCAACATGACGATTCTAGACACCTCTCCCGTATATAGATCAATCGGTATAACGACTTTGAATCATTGATAAACATTTTTATAGGTTCATAAAGACAGTAATGAACTTAAAATAAGTTATACTTAAAGTAGGGTAAGCATAACTCACTTACAAGGGAGTTTAGCGAGCAACCGAGCTCTGCACGTGCATAACTTCTTAGCCGAAAGCTCTTCTTATCAGAGCCTTCTGGCGCACCGGAACACGCCTATAACACATAAGAGGTATTAGGGAAAAACCTTGAGGGTTTGGGGGTGTTTATGAGAGAAATGGAGTGAATTGGTGTGAAAAAATAAGGAGAAACATCACCTATTTATAGGCTGCCAGCTCTTGCGTACGCTGGGCATACACAAGGGTATGCTGGGCGTACTCAGTACGTCGGGTGTACTTCTTGTTATGCTGGACGTAACCCTACCAAGTATCATAATCTCGTGCAAAGCCGTGGGGAGGAATGTGTGGCCCAGATCTTGCCACGTGTCACTCGTTGGTTAATCCCAAAAACTATTTATCTTCTAAAATCCATTACTTTCACATACGAGCTCCGGTTTTGATATTCTTTATTTCCACGCGTAGGTAGCGATGTGATCTACAGCTTTCGTTCAGACTTCATCGGCTAATTTTGACTTTATTTTTGAATTTATATTTTAACAGGCTTAGACAGTCAAATTCCGTTAAAAATTCATAACTTTGTCATCCGACGTTTGTTTTCGTTTGTCTTTTTATTGTTGAGCTCCTATTAACGAGATCTTCGATTCTCATTTAGGTTGTGTCGGCTAATAATCGATCGTTCTAAAATTCGATTTTCGGGCTGCATACTGCTATGTCAAATCTTAGAAAAATCATAACTTACTCAAACGAAGTCAGATTTGGACGTTCTCTATATGCACACTCTCGGTTTAACGTATACTACGACTTTCATTTAGATCACTAAGGATAAAAATTAGTTTATCAAAAATTCACTTTTTACGATACTCGGCGCTGCGACGGGTCATAACTTCTTTGTTATAAGTCGGATTTCAGCGTTCTTTATATGTACGGAATCCTTGTGACATATACTATACTTTGATTAAGATTATTTATTCTAAGTAATCTTCTATCAAAAAGTCATTTTTAACGCTTATTATATTTAATTGACTAGCCCGAATCTGCGGGCATTACAATTATCTCCCCCTTAGGATGATTACGTCCCGAAATCATCAACAAAACACGGCTTGTATAATGACTCCATATGTTAACTTTTCATCCTAGGTAATAATCGTAACTCTTTTGTCCTTTTAAATGAGTATCTATCTCTTGGACTTCTTGACTGCTGGCGGTGCTCAATCTTTCATCTGCTCTTCGTACTATGTTGGATTTTCAATCGTAATCTTTGAGTTATAAACTCGATCTTTATTGGAGAATTCTTCTTCTTCTTAACAGACTTAACTTAAGATAAGTTCTTTATTTCGATTACCATAATTGACCGATGGTTCATGTTCTAATGACCTTTCATCGTATGATCCAATGCTTAGAATCAGGTCTTTTAGAGTCAAATTCCATAATGGAAGATACCTTCCTTCATGTTCTAATGTGATATAATCACATTCTAGCATGTAACTCTTCTAGCTACAAGCTTTATACTTTAACGACGATTGCAATACTTCTATTGATCGCTTCGATTGTCTTTTACTTCAATCTTCTGGCTTAAGTCGGATGCTACATCGAACTTGGTTCTCTGAACCACATATAATACATATCTTAGCCGGAATCGATATTATATGACCACCTGGGTCAGAATAATAGTTATTTTCTTAGTCATTACCGAAACAATGGTAACGACAAACAGGAACAAAAAAGAACCAATTACTAGCGCCTTGGGAACCTTGTGACTTTACCTGATCCAAGTGTGAGTCCTGTGCTTCCAGTAATATAGGCCTCCACTACCTTTCACACCTACTCATACTCGTCCCAAGTATTGTGTCGCAGTTCTCCAAGACTCACAAGAAAAATCATATAACAACTTAACACATCAGATAACATAACCAAGGTTTATATTATTTCTTGAAACGATTACATAGATGTTCAAGTTCACCCTATATTATGCCTCTTACATTAGGCTACACCACATGATACTATTTATATGGCTACTTTATAGATCCTTACTCCTAATCCCTTGCATCCTCGCCTGCTTCATTAAGGATCATTTGGAATGCTCTTGCCTTTGGCTTTGGCGGCGCGTTTGTCTTTGTAGCTCCTTCCCTCTTTGGGAAGTGTTTCTTGAAGTGTCCTTCTTCACCACACTTAAAGCATAATTCTCTATTGGTTGTGCATTCGTTGGCATAGTGACCAGTCTTCTCACATTTGAAGCAGGTCACCTCTTTAAAGCATCTCCCAATGTGCTTCCTTCTGCACTTGTCACACCACTTTTCTTCATTGCTATCCCCATACCTCTTTTGTTGGGGTCAGACTTTGGGAACATATTTTTCTTTTTAGATCTTGAAGACCCCTCAAACTTCCTCTTCTCGCCAACTTCAACCTTATTGGCGGTTCTGCCTTTGATCATTTCTTCAACAGACTTAGCAGCCCAGATGGCCGCCTCAAGAGTTGGTTCCTGGCGCACTGGCAGAGTGTACTCCCATGGTAGTCCCTTTGTATACTTATCAATTTTTGTTAGCTCGTCAGGGACGATGCGCAAAGAAAACTCCATCTTGTATGTGAAGGCATTGGTATACTCATAAATGGACATGTTGCCCTTTTTTAATGTCAGAAATTGGTTCTCCAGCTCTAGCATGTTTTGGGCTGAGCAGAACTTGCGTTTAAAGTATACCAAGAATTCTACCCATGTCAGTTGTAGTGGCTCATTGTGGCTTACGATCTTTCCCAAAGTGTTCCACCAACGAACAACCCCACCCCTAAAATGACGCACAACATAAGTGGTTTGTAGCTTGCCCTTGCAACCACATATTATGAAAGTTAGCTCCATCTCAGAGATCCAATCCATAACTCCGATTGGATCTTCTTTCCCAGTAAAATTTGATGGTTTGCAAGTCGTAAAGTCTTTATACTTGCATCTGTTCCTTTAAATTCCTTCATCTTGGTTATTTCTCCTAACCACTTGTGGTTCGGCTTGACTAACAGTCCTACTATAGTTTCCTTCTTCTGACTATTCAATGTTCAGTTCAGGTTGTACAATGGGTACAATAGGTTCATCCCTATTAAGCAACATTTGTCTCATATCCTCCCTTTGTTCGACCATCATAGCCCGAATCATTGCTTGGACTCCTGCCATCGTGATTGGCTCGGGTTCAGCTCCTACCTCTGGTGCTCGCTCAATCACTCATGGTTCAGACTGCTGGTTACCGTTTCCTAATCTGCTTTGAGTTCTCACCATGTCGATCTATATACCAAATCAGACGTTCGGTGTACATCGATGAGAATTAAGATAGGGAAAGCTTTATTTACGACATACATATAAATCTCCTTATCACTCCGAAAAGTTATATGCCAGTTCTAATACCATAATTAAACGTTTAGAAATCTAAACACATAAAATTTCTAGATTCGGCCTGCAATAGACCATAGATCTAATAGCATCATAAAGCATATAAGGCATACTATAGCATAAATCATTTAGCACATAAAAGAAATTTAGGCATCCCCCCTAAATAAGCTAGTGCTCGTGTCTATTCAGGCATACATCCTAAACATAGCAGACACTCATCTCACAATCATCGCTTAGCATTCTAAGTTTAAGTCTAGAAATAAATCTTTACTCCTAGTTCGCTTAAACTAATGCTCTGATACCAAATGTGGCATCCCCATTTTCATGGGCAGAAAAGACCGATTTTTTTATGCTTATTTAAAAATCAGAGTATACTTTTTGAAGAATAGTATTGCGGAATTTGTTCTCATAAAACATGATAATGATATTATCAAAGCATTTATGAAGAAATGTATTTTATTTATATTAAAACATTGGGATGTCATCGTTAATACAAATACATAAGCATAACGAAATATTACAAGCCTTACAGTAATTAAACTAGTGACCTAATACTCCTTGAATCTTTCAGCAGAATGTATCTTTCATATAGCCACCTGTGATACAATAAACTGAGTGGGTCAGCTTGGGAAACCTGGTGAGTACATAGGGATTTCAATCCCACAATGTGATAATAATGTATATCTCAAACTTGCAAATCCAACTATTATCATTAACAAATATATAACATATCTCTAAAAGAGTTTATCCCATCCCGTCGATTCCAACGTATAGATCCTATACAACGATCTTACAAGATCTACCCTAAAGGATCAATATGAACAAAAAACTGACAACGCTGCTTCGGAAATTCCTTGGCAGCAAATGAGCATCAATAAATACATCAAATGAGGGGAATAGAATAAGTTTCACCACGAACCTCCGTTCGTAAAACAACAAGACAATTAAGTCAGGGGTGGTTATCTAGATAACTATGCCTAGCAGTGGTCTGACACCGTGACATATTTTACCCCCAGACTCACCCTATCCAGAAATACAACATCAAACTTTGCCTAGCAATGGTCTGACACCGTGAGGTATTTTACCCCCAGACTCACCCTATCCGACAATACGACATCAGACATACCTGGTAGTTGTCTATTACTGACACACTCTATCAGGCAGTCTACAAAGTTCTCTCAATTACTTCGTGAACGGAAACGCTGACACATGAAGCTCGTCCGATCACTTCATTAAAGAAACGATGACTCCTAATCTCTTCAATATAAAAAGTGTGGGGAAATACTAATAAAGTACTCCCGTACGCTCCCGTACCCCGGCACGTAATAGTGTTAAAAAGAAGGACTTTGTACACGATAGTACTTCTGGCACACTATTGTACCCTGGTATTAGTAGGACTTGTACACTAGAACATAATAATACCCTGCCACAAGCAACACCTAAGACAGAAAGCTTTGAAAAAGACTTGGTACTTAGAAAGTACTTTTGTACGTATGCCATACTCCATCGATCATCAATCTCCTTGAACAAAGTTTCTAATCTCTATTCCGATCACACGCATACCCTTAATAAGATACTACCCAATATCCAAACTTAATTGAACCAAGCATCTCTTTTAATTGTTATTTCATCACTAAGCAAGCCTATAATGCTTATAATCATCTTTCAATACTAAATCTGTTTCGGAAACACTATCCTAATTTAGTGTAATATTTTATACAGAGTATTAAGTATTAACATACATTTATATTCTCAAACACTTCTATTATTATCATGTAAATACATCTCAACATATATAGAACCATGTCTGGTTCGCATAACGTATATCATCAAATATACATATAATACATATTTCCAGATAATAATCATATAACTCACATATAAACTTTCAACATATATTTAATACTTTTATTAAGACTTGTATTAAAATCATGTTCGTGAAAGGGACTATGCACTCACGTGTTAAAGTGATAACTCGAAATTCGGGCACCGCTTCGCTTCTAACAATCGTCTTTTCCTTCAACGAAACCTAGCATTATTATCACTAGATTTTAGTCTAATATTTATTACGACTAATTATTTGTCTAGATTCATCATTAACTCAAAGTCTACTTCAAGATCTATCAACTAAGGATCAGCCAGGCAAGACAGTTGGGAGGCAGGACCATTTCGACATATTGCTTTTCTGAAACCCAACAACCAAACCAGCGTGACCATTCTAGACACCTCTCCCGTATGTAGATCTGTAACGCCCCATTTCTGGTATGTGATTTAATTAAAGTAATTTTCATTTCTTAAAGGGGTACTCGACGAGTCTGTAGCCCGACTCGTCGAGTAGAGACGGGATTTGCACGCGGGTTAAGTTGGCAACTCGACGAGTCCATATCCTCAGACTCGGCGAGTCTGCCTGTCTGGATGAAGCCCTAATTTCAAGGGTTTGTACCCTATTTAAACGTCATTATAGCCTCCCACCCCAGCCTCCAGCACCTTTAGAGCATTTCCCCTGTAAACCCTAGCCCCCATTGTTGAGCTTGAGTGTGTTTGTGCTAGTTTGGAAGCTTTGTAAGAGAAGGAAGGAAAGAAGGTCCATAGAAGAGAAAGGAAATCCAAGAGTTAGCTTCCATCTGTTTCTCATTAAGGTAATAAAGTTATTACCTTGTGTATTCCTCCATTAAACCCTCTTTTATGCTTGTTATGTCTCTTTTGAAGCCTTATATGATTCAAAACTTGAGATATGGACTCTCCTTTGGATGGAAACCTTAGATCTGGACGTTATTGAACTCCAGGAGCTCATTATAGCCACCTTTATGCAATCATGGCCTTGTTCCAAACCCTAAGTGCTTAGTATTTGATGATATTGGGTATTTTAGCCTTATACTCTTGTGCATGCACGTAAAGTTGGAAACTTTAAGTGTAAAACCAGTCCTAGAAGCTCAGATCTATGATTTGGAAGCACTAAAATCGATTAGGATCGACTGTATAGTAATAGTATGCTTGCGACTCGGCGAGTTGTTCTCCAACTCGACGAGTTGTTCTTCAGACTCGACGAGTTGTTCATACGACTCGGCGAGCCACAGACTAGACGTGTTCATATGATGAAGGAGAACTCGACGAGTTGTTCATACAAATCGGCGAGTCGGATGAAGTTAGACTCGATGTTAGTATCGAAGAAGAACTCGTCGAGTCCTTGCCAAACTCGACGAGTAGAAGCGAGTAAAGGACTAGAATGGATGATAGGGACTCGGCGAGTTGGCGGCCCAACTCGGCGAGTTCGGTCAACTGGAAGTTGACTTTGACCAGGATGTTGACTTGACCAGGGGTAAATAGTTATTTTACCCTGAGATTAGTAATCAGTATTTGATTTAGTGTTTATGGGATTTGTAGCCGGGGAGTTCCGGAGCAGCAGTCAGGCAGTTTCAGATTTAGCATCTCGGCAGCCAGCGTTACGAGGTGAGTTTCCTTCCAGTAGGAACGGGTCTACAGCCACAATGTTGACCCTTTTAGTTAGCAGTAGTTCCGGACTTCGGTCCGATGCAGTAGTTTAGTGTGCTTGATGTCTCTGTGATTCAAGCATGTCTTTGTGTTATGTGTTCCGAACTTCGGTCCGATGCAGTATGCAGTATCTGTGTTTATGCTAGTAGTTATGATTATGCTATGCTATGTTCAGTCAGTTTCCGGACTTCGGTCCGATGTAGTTTCCGGACTTCGGTCCGATGTAGTTTCCGGACTTCGGTCCGATGTAGAGGGCAAGGCCCTGGTTAGTTCCGGACTTCGGTCCGATGTAGTTTCCGGACTTCGGTCCGATGCAGAGGGCAAGGCCCTGGTTAGTTCCAGACTTCGGTCCGATGTAGTTTTCGGACTTCGGTCCGATGCAGTGGGCAAGGCCCAGTAGTTGTTTTATATGTTATTGTGTGGTATGTGGTAGTTTGGGGGAGCTCACTAAGCTTTGTGCTTACAATTTCAGTTTTTGGTTTCATGTACTTCCGCTAGTAAGGGGAAGAGCTCGGGATGATGGCATGGCACACACCACAGCTTCAGTTTATCCTGGGAGTTTTATTCAGATACTTTGATATGTTTTGACATCAGTTGATTTGATAAACTTATTATGACATTTTGAGACACATGATCCATGGATTTATCTTTTAATATTTGATATGATGATTTAGTAAAGTTTTCAAACGAAAATTTTTGGGTTGTATTTTTGGGATGTTACAAGTTGGTATCAGAGCCTTGGTTTGAGGGATTCAGCCACACTTTCGGGTATGACTGGACTCAAACTAAGGAAATGGTGAAAGATTTTCAAAAGAAAAATGTTTTCGAAAGAATTTTTGAAAAAAAGAAACTTAAAAAGAAAAGAGTTTTGAGAAAAGGAAAAGGGTGTGGTGCATGCGATCAGCCAAGCTCAAGTAAGTACTCCCAAATTACCCATACAAGTTTATGTTATAATTATTAGTTCCAGTTTCAGTAGAACAGCATGCTAGAATAGGACTAAGGATCTAGGAGGATGCCTTATGTGCCTGTTATATGTGTTTCAGCTTATTGAGAATTGCATGCTAGTATTGAGTAGACAGCAGTAGGATAGCCTGTTTAGGTTATGCCTGATAGTATGAGCTTAGCATTGTATGCTAGTACAGTTTCTCGTTATGAGGATAGATTGCTTGAGTAGTTTCTTGTGTCCGAATGTTGCTTGCTTTGTGCTTTGTAGGACTCTGAGTGATGAGAGTTAGCCATTAGGTGAATACGTCATGTCACATGTGATCAGGGTTGAATAATCTCAGAGTGCTGGATTTGGCCCTATTGCGGCTCTTGTTTGAGTCCAACCGTTGTAGGGACGAGTCTTTTACTCGAAGGATTATCTGAGCCTCGTCACCTGTGATGGTATTAAGGTGATGGCTAATTGGCATTACAAGGAGGCATTCAACAGCTGAGGACTGGATTGGGTGGAGTCAGAGATTTCCCTAGGGCAAGCCTAGGATGAGAGTAGCAGAGATCAGTAGTAGTTGAAGTGACTTGGTGGCGTCGAGGCAGTACTTGAGGAAAGTACGGATAGATGTGGAAGGTAGTATGGGCCCGTACTACTGAAAGCAGAGGATCCGTACTTGAACCAAGGAAAGCTGAAATGAGACCAGGAAACTTGTAGTAGTAGCGATCCCTCGAGATATATCAGTGTGTCTGACGTTTGTCATGATGTGTTTTCAGAATGGTGGTTTTACGCCCTAGGCCAACAGTTGGCAGTTCAGGAGCCGGCCAGGGATCAGGATTAGGCTCGGGGGCCGAGCATCTAGATGAGTAGACCAGGGAGTTCCTCTCTTCAGAGGTTACTCGCACCATACTTGAGCAGACTCCTGTGATCTTCGGTTCGATCAAGGAGGGTATTTTAGAGCTGATGGACGAGAGGTTGAGCACCTTCCGTGCTGAGGTGGCGGTCATGATGGGGTCGCGCACACTCACCTTCAGGGAGTTCCGGGCTTGTGGAGCTCCAGATTACCATGGGGAGAGGGATCCCATTGCGAGTACCAGGTGTTTGGCAGATGTCGCCAATGCGTTCCGCACCAGCAGATGTCCCGAGGGGGACAAGGTCAGACTAGCATCTTGTCTTTTAAAGGACAGGGCACGAGATTGGTGGGAGGAGATCGGGAATGTCATCGGGGATGACGCAGCGCTTGATGCGATGACTTGGGCTAATTTTACTACCAGGTTCAGGGCCGAGTTTTCACCGGTTATTGAGGTGCAACAGTTAGCCAGGGAGTTTCAAGATCTCACCCAGACTACAGAGACAGTGGCGGAGATTACCGCCAAGTTCAGGGAGAGGGCTCTTCTCGTTCCTCAGTATGCAGCTGATGAGGAAATGAAGAAGGCCCGTTATCATGAGATGTTGCGGAGTGATATCCGCCAGTTTGTGAGCCGGTCCAGCTGTAAAACGCTGGATGATATGATTGCGAGGGCTCGTGAGAGAGAGATAGATTTGGAGATGGCGAAGAAGAGGAAGCCGGAGGCGGTATCTGGCACAGGGAGTTCGGGCAAAAAGCCCAAGGTATCAGATCACAGATCTAGAGGACAGCAGAGCCACAGTCGGTGTGGCAAGTGTGGGAGATTGCACGATGGGGCGTGCAAGGCAGGTAGTGCTGGTTGCTATAAGTGCGGCCGGACTAGGCATATGAGCAAGGATTGTACAGCTACCACCATCACCACAAAATCTGATCTGATTTGTTTCCATTGCAATCAGAGGGGACATAAAAAGTCCCAGTGTCTGAGTTTGGCAGCAGCAGGGAAGGTGTCAGCACCTGCCCCTGCAACATTGAGGATTACAGACGGCCGTCAGGGCCGGAGTGAGACGCCAGTGGCGAAGAGTAGAGCTTTTCAGATGACAGCAGAGGAGGAGCGAGCGACTCCTGATGTGGTGACGGGTATGTATTTTTCTCTTATTTCTTTATTGATATTGATTGTTTCTTATGAGTGTATGTTGGTATATATAGGGTCGTTGCTAGTGAACGACATTTCAGCTACATTATTGTTTGATTCGGGGGCTACCCGATCATTTGTTTCGCTTGCGCTTAGCAAGAGGTTTAGCAGAGCTTCGGGGGAGCTGGATTGTACACTCGAGGTGGAAATAGCGGACGACAGGACCGTCAGGGTCGCGAGAGTGCATAAGGGGTGTTCGCTTCGGTTATTCGATGAGCAGTTTTCAGTAGACTTGGTTCCTATTCCTCAGCGAGGGAACAAGGTTATAGTGGGTATGGATTGGCTGAGCCCCAATGGGGCAGTGATTGATTGTGAGCTGCATTTAGTGAGGGTTCGCACTCCCAGTGGGGGAGAGTTAGTGATTCAGGACGAGAGGCCACAGCACGGACCGATTCTTTGTTCAGCAGCGAGAGCGAGGCGCTACGTTCAGCAGGGTTGCGCAGGGTACATCGCCTATGTCATAGATGCCCAGGAGAAGGGTAAGGCGACAGTTGACGATGTGCCAATAGTACGAGAGTACCCGGACGTATTCCCAGAGGATTTTCCTGGAATACCTCCGGAGAGACAGGTTGAGTTTCAGATTGACCTGGTCCCGGGTGCGGCTCCGATAGCCAAAGCACCGTATCGGTTGGCTCCTCCAGAGATGCAGGAGTTGTCTACGCAGCTGCAGGAGCTGCTAGACAAGGGTTTCATCAGGCCGAGTAGTTCACCATGGGGAGCCCCGATCTTGTTCGTGAGGAAGAAGGATGGGTCGCACCGTATGTGCATAGATTATCGGGAGCTGAACAAGGTAACGGTGAAGAACCGTTACCCACTTCCGAGGATAGATGATTTGTTTGACCAGCTTCAGGGAACATCTTGGTTCTCCAAGATCAATCTACGGTCAGGATATCACCAGATGCGGGTCAGGGATGAAGATGTGCAGAAGACCGCTTTTAGGACCCGCTATGGTCATTATGAGTTTGTGGTGATGCCGTTTGGGCTCACCAACGCTCCAGCCGCGTTCATGGATCTCATGAACCGCGTATGCAGGCTGATGTTGGATCGATCTGTGATAGTGTTCATCGACGACATCTTGGTTTATTCCAAGACTCAGGAGCAGCATGAGGAGCACCTGAGGGAGGTGCTAGAGACTTTGAGGAGGGAGAGACTTTTCGCGAAGTTCTCCAAGTGTGAGTTCTGGTTGCGCGAGGTGCAGTTCCTTGGTCACCTCATCAACCAGAAGGGTATACTAGTAGATCTGGCCAAGATAGAGGCCGTGATGCAGTGGGTGGTCCCGAGGTCTCCATCTAAGATTCGGAGCTTCCTAGGTTTGGCAGGGTACTATAGGAGATTCATTCAGGATTTATCAAAGATAGCAGTTCCACTCACCCGACTGACCAAGAAGTCGGTGGTGTTCCGCTGGGGGCCTGAGCAGCAGGCAGCATTTGAGACCCTCAGACAGAGATTGTGCGAGGCGCCAATCCTTGCCCTGCCAGAGGGAGTAGAGGATTTTGTAGTTTACTATGATGCTTTGATCATAGGTATGGGAGCAGTGTTGATGCAGCGAGGGCATGTGATAGCTTATGCCTCTAGACAGTTGAAGCCTCACGAGGCTAACTATCCGACGCACGATTTAGAGCTGGGGGCAGTGGTGTTTGCCCTCAAGATTTGGAGACATTACCTCTATGGGATCCGCTGTATCATTTACACGGATCACAAGAGTTTAAGGTACCTCATGAATCAGCCGAATCTGAACATGAGGCAGCGCCGATGGTTGGACTGTTGGATATAGTGTCTAAGTCCATAACTATATTTGGTATGTACTTGACCCGACCCGACATGGTCCATTTGGGTTGCACTTCACCCGAACAATTTACGGATAATCTTTTGAGAATAGTATAAGTTATGATTTATTAATATATTATAAGTTCTAATATATTAATATAAAATCATATTATTTAATTAGTGTTGATCTATAATTAATTTAGAATTAATTTAGAGATCAAAAGTATGACTAATTAAATATGGGCTCTTGTATTTATATAGTGTGGGCTAATGCTTATTTGGAATGGGCTAGGCTTGCATGGAAAGTCCATGGATACTCCATAGAGCTTTAACCCATGGATCTCATGGAAATGAAAAGACATGGGTATTAGGGTTTACATGGATGTAACCCTAATCCACCACACTATATAAAGGAGGCTTTGGTTCTTGAAATTACACTAGTTGATGTGTGTAAACTAAGAGGGCCGATTTCAAGAAGTTGGTGACTATTCTTTCAAGTTTCCAAGTTTGTGGTGATTTGTGACTTCCATTTGAGGCATCCACATTATTGGTGCTAGACTCTCAAACTCCAAGCAATCAACTACTACTACAAGGTAAGTAATTCTACTAGTTTTATTTGATTCAAGTACCCCATGCCATGCTAGTTAGGATAAGAACCTTGGAAAAATAATTATTTGCATGTATCTTAGTCAAACATAGATCCAAGGTTTCTAGGGTTGCATGTACACCATAGGAGGTTAGAATGCTGAAAACCCATCAGTGGTATCAGAGCCTGGTTTGTTTATTTGATACTTGATGAAAAAAAAACCTTGAAAAATCGAAGTTTTGTTCAAAAGCTCGTATCAAAATTTCAAGTTTTGTATATGTACTTACGATTCTTGAAATTTTTGATATGAACATTCATAAACATATGAGTTTAGAAGATCATAGAAATTATGTGCTAATAATTGATTAGATTAATTCTTGATCTTTATGTGTTTTAATGGAGTCCATAACTAGTTCTTAAGTTATGGATAACCAAAAGTCACATTTATAAATAACCATTAAAAGAACATATAGGTTACAAAAAATGAAGAGTCTTCATTTTTAATAACCATTAACTCATAAGTTATGAGAAATGAAAAGTCTTGAAAGTTTACAAAACTTGCCCTCAAGTTTTGGAACATGTAAAGTCATATTAAAAACTTTAGTTCCAACCCCTAGAATTTTAAAAGTTAAAATTCAACCCTTATACTTTATAATATTATAAGTTTAATAATATTTATATATGTATAAGATCAAGTCGTCTTACCGCTAGTACGCCTCATTCACGAAGCCGGTCTATAAAGGGGGTATAAGGTTGTTGCCTATAAAATGGCAACTTAATGGGTGTCCACTCTCACCCACCTCTTCCTTGATCGGTGGAGGGTCGTTAGCCGAACGGGTAGGACAAGGACTTATAAATTCTCATTAAAAGTATAATGATAATACTAAAGTAACTAAACTTTATTGAATTCCGAATCTTAGTTATTTTAGGAAAATGTGAATAAGGTGCTAATCCATGAAATTACACTTTACACTTTGTTTAAGTCGTTAGTGGAGCGTGTGTGGTTAACCGGCACACTAACTTGAACTTAACAAGGTAGGTAAAGGGTGACTTAATGTTTATCATAGTATCGATGGAGCGTGTGTGGTTAACCGGCGCATCGATTGAGGGGTAATACATTAAGGATACCAAGTAATTTGCATGGTTACTTCACACCTTGTTTTGTGATCCTCGGCATCCCAGTCACAAAACTTGAAGGGCACACTCGAGATTGAAACATGCCATTGAAGAAAGTTCAATGAATCTCAAAGAATCTAGGAGTTTCTAAACCAATTAAAACCTAATTAAATATTTCGTTTTTCATGGTGGAAATTGGTGAATCGTCATTCACCTACCTTCAAATATCTTATAGCTTAGATTACGACATCCCTCTTCTAAGTTATAAAATATTGTGTTGGGTCCTAGCCTTATTATTACATTTGGGTGTTTTGTTAAGGACTATCTCTATATTTAATCTAATCTATTCCCTCTTCTCTTCAGATGTCTTCCAATAACAATGCTTCTGGCTCAAACCCTACTAGCTCCTTCTCTATCATGAATCTTTGTAGGAGAGTCATCTTTGATGGGTCCAACTTTACAGATTGGATCAGAAACATCAGGATGGTCACTCGGTATGAGAACAAAGAATATGTTCTCGACAAGGAGCTGAAGGTACCCGAGCCAACTGCTACTCCTGAAGAGCTTGCTGAATATGAGGTACATGAAAGAGATGCTACAAAAGTGGCATGCATCATGATGGCCACCATGACAGCCGAGCTCCAAAAGTCCTATGAGGACTATTATCCTTTTGAGATGCACAAGGACTTGATGGACCGCCACCATCAAAGTGCTCGTCAAGAGCGATATGAAATAATCTCCTCCATGATAACAACCCGAATGAAGGATGGTGAACCCATCACAGGCCACATGCAGAAAATGCAAAGTTATGTGGACCGTTTACTGAAGTTGAATGTGAACTTCCCTGAGGAGTTAGCAATAGACATCATTTTTCACTCCTTGCCATCGTGTTATGATCAATTCCGCATGACATATCACATGAACAAGGAAGAAGTCACCCTCAGCAAACTTCAAGGACTCTTGAAGACCGCCGAAAGTGGTCTAAAGGGTAAGTCGGTTGTTACTACTCCTACTCCTACTCCAACTGCGGCCAATGTCTTGGCAATCGGGCATGGAAAAGGGAAGAAGAGAAAGAACCCTTCTAAGGGTACCAAGGGTAAGACCCTTGAAGGCTCCTCTTCAAGCAAAACCAAGAAAGGTTTTGTCACTCCTTCTGCTAACCCTAATGAGGCTGAATGCTTCTATTGCCATGAAAAGTCACACTGGAAGCGAAACTGCCCAAAGTACCAGCAAGATTTGAAGGATGGGAAAGTAAAACCCAACCATGCAGGTATATACACTATATTGTCTAATAACTCACCTCATTCTAAGTCTTGGGTCCTTGATACAGGTTGTGGTATTCACATATGTTGTGATTTGCAGGGACTAAAAAGAAGTGAGAATGTGGAGCAGGGAAAGATAAACTTGATCATGGTAAACAGGAAAGCTTCACCTGTCACCAAGATAGGAGTTTATTCCTTAGTGCTAAATAGTGGGTTTACATTAGATTTGAATAAATGTTATTATTCGCCAGAAATGGCAAGAAATGTTATTTCCTTTCATGCATTGTATAAACAAGGTTTTACCTTTTATTTTGATAATAATAATGGTAGTATTGATGCTTTCTTTAATAATGTTCTTCATTTTAAAGCATTACCTTGTGATGGTGTGTATGAAACTGTATTTGTTGTAGATAGTCTAGGAAATAATGTATTGTGTATTAACTCTTCCACTAGCTTAGATAAAGCATCCTTATGGCATTGTCGTCTTGGACATGTAAGCAAGAAACGCATAGGCCAACTCCAAAAGGATGGAGTCTTGGAGTCATTTGACCTAAAGTCAGATGATATTTGTGAATCTTGTTTGCTTGGTAAAATGACAAAGTTACCTTTTACTGGCACTTGTGCTAGGGGTGAAGGTTTGTTGGACCTCATACACACGGATGTGTGTGGACCCTTCAGAACCGCCACAAGAGATGCGAATCGGTTCTATGTGACTTTTACTGATGATTTTAGTAGATATGGATATGTCTACCTAATCAAGCATAAGTCAGAAACCTTTGAGAAATTCAAAGAGTTTAAGCAAGAAGTGGAGAATCAGTTGGGCAGGAACATTAAGATGCTTCGATCCGATCGTGGTGGTAAGTATCTTAGTAATGAGTTCCTTGACTATCTTAAGGAATGTGAGATTGTCTCACAATTGACACCTCCTAGGACACCACAGTTGAATGGTGTAGCTGAGAGGCGCAATCGGACCTTGTTGGACATGGTTCGTTCCATTATGAGTCGAGCTTCGCTACCAATCTCATTTTGGGGGTATGGCTTAGAGACTGCCGCCCATATCCTTAATCTAGTCCCTACAAAGAAGGTTGCCAAAACACCTCACGAGGTGTGGACTGGAAAAGTTCCCAATCTAGACCACATCAAGATTTGGGGTTGCGAGGCTTTCGTGAGACGCGAGACTCACGATAAGCTCGAACCCCGAAGCGAAAGGTGTATTTTCATCGGCTACCCACAGAAATCCTTTGGTTACATCTTCTACAGACCCAGTGATAATGTGGTCTTTGTAGCAAGAAGAGGATTTTTTCGAGAGAGAGAATTCATGAGCCAAGGAGACAGTGGGAGGCAAATTTGATGGGTTTTGAGCATTCTAACACTTCCTAAGTGTACATGCAACCCTAATAACCTTGGATCTATGTTTGTCTAATAATCATGCAAAGTTGAATTCCAAGGTTATATTCCTATCTAGCATACATGGGGAACATTTTTAACTTGAATGAAAGATAGAATAACTTACCTTGTTGTTGATTATGATCCTTGAAACCTTGTGAGCCTAGCACCCCAAGTGTGATGCCTCAAATGCTTCACACAACACCAAATGCAAAGGAGTAAACTTTGAGAGAATCTTACACTTGCAAAATCGGCTCTAGCCCTCTTGTTTCTTAGTGTCGCCGATTTTGGTGGAGAACATGTTGCTTATATAGTGTGTCACATCTAGGGTTACACCATGTAAACCCTAATGTGGCATGACTCTTCATTTCCATGACCCATGGGTTTGTAACTCCCATGGAGCCTCCGTGGAGCATTCAATGGGTTTAACCCAACTTGATTATCCATGGAGCCTTTTAGCCCACTATACAAGTTATGGATGATTTACATGATCAACCCATATATTTAATTAGTCATCTTTTGATCACTTAATTAATCCTAGATTAATTCTTGATCAATACTAATTAAATAATACTATTAATATATTAGAACTTATAATATATTAATAAACCACAAGTGTTATTTCTCTCATTTAGTCTATCCAAATGCATGATGCCATGCAACCCAAATGGACCATGCCGGGTAGGGTCAAGTACATACCAGAAATAGTTATGGACTTAGACACCTTATCCAACAAAATTGACCTTGAGGAAATTCAAGAGTCAAGTGGTGAAGGAACCTCAAATCCTAGCCCTCAACTTGAGGAGGAAACTCCTGTTGAGCCGACTGAAGAATCTATACCTCTGAGGCGTTCCACCAGAGTTAGGAATGCACCTGAGCATTATTATGGTTTTCATATTACTACAGAAGGTGAGACACTTATCAGTGATAACGCATTGGTAAATCTGGATGAGCCTAACAGCTACACGGAAGCCATGGCAGGCCCTGAGGCTGCTAAATGGAAAGAGGCTATGGATAGCGAGATACAGTCCATGTATGACAATCAAGTTTGGAACTTGGTTGACAATGTACCTGATCGTAAGATAGTTGGGTGCAAATGGATCTTCAAGAAGAAGACCGACATGGATGGTAATGTACACACTTATAAGGCACGACTGGTTGCAAACGGTTATTCTCAAACTTCGGGAGTTGATTATGATGAGACCTTTTCACCAGTGGCCAAGATTAAGTCTATTAGGGTTCTGTTAGCCATTGCTGCATTTCATGATTATGAAATATGGCAAATGGATGTCAAAACCGCTTTCCTTAATGGAAAGTTGGCTGAAGATGTTTACATGGTTCAACCAGAGGGTTTTGTCAGTACAGAGTACCCCAGTAGAGTGTGTAAGCTCGAGAAATCCATTTATGGATTAAAACAGGCACCTCGCAGATGGAATCTTTGCTTTGATGAGAAAGTCAAAGAATTTGGCTTTTCAAGGAGTGAAGATGAATCTTGTGTCTATATCAAGGCTAGTGGGAGTATAGTCAGCTTTTTGGTACTGTATGTGGATGATATACTACTCATAGGAAATGACATCCCAAACCTGCAGGAAGTAAAGTCCTGGCTTGGGAAGTGTTTCGCTATGAAGGACCTTGGAGAAGCTGCCTATATCCTAGGGATAAGGATTTTGAGAAACAGGAGTAAAAGACTAATTGGACTTAGTCAAAGCACCTATGTGGACAAAGTGTTGAAAAGGTTCAACATGCATAACTCCAAGAAAGGAGAGTTACCCATCCAGAGTAACGCCAGATTGAGTAAGACACAAAGCCCTAGTACTGAGGCTGAGATAGCAGAAATGAGTCGAATACCTTATGCTTCAGCTGTAGGATCGATCATGTATGCTATGACGTGTACTCGACCTGATGTAGCCTTTGCTTTGAGCATGGTTAGCAGGTATCAGGGGAACCCTGGCGAGGCACACTGGACTGCGGTAAAGAATATCCTCAAGTACCTACGGAGGACTAAGGACTGGGTCCTTACCCTCGGTGGCAGTGAGGACTTGAGAGTTGTAGGGTACAGTGATGCTAGCTTTCAGACTGACAGGGATAATTTCCGCTCTCAGTCGGGCTGGGTCTTTACTCTAAACGGAGGGGCAATTACTTGGAAAAGTTCCAAGCAGGAGACAGTGGCTGATTCCACTTGTGAATCAGAGTATATAGCAGCAAGCGAGGCAGCAAAGGAGGCTATATGACTAAAGAACTTCATTGGAGACCTTGGAGTTGTACCAGCTATAAAGGAGCCAATGGAGATTTTCTGTGATAGCAATAGTGCGGTTGCCTTAGCCAAGGAACCAAGAGATCATGGGAGATCCAGACACATTGACAGAAAATATCACTTCATCAGACATCGAATAGAAGAAGGAATCCTCATGGCAAAGAGGGTATCATCGGATGAGAACCCAGCAGATCCCCTCACGAAGGGACTAACTCGGGCTAAGCATCTCCAGCATGCTCGGAGCATAGGGCTGAAGGATGATATTAGTTTTAGTAGTTAGATAATCTTGAAATTTGTAAAATGTAATTGACATTTGATGATAAATAAAAGCTGTTATTTATGAGTAAAGTGTTGCTATCTCTTGTCAATCGTTTACTATTATTTCTTTTTGCATGTTTTGACTTCCAGAATAATTATGTTATGGTTTATATCATATTATTCAAACTCTCCACAGTCGGTCATATGTTGGAAGTAGATATGAATCAAGACTATCATGGGTTGGCTTGTAGAGGTCTAAGATGTTAGACAAAGCGGGGCTACAGCACTCATGAGTGCTCATAAGTTCTGAGTATTGGATTCAACCCACGCTCACTTGTATCACTTCATGGAATTTATCTCGAGTGATCGTGAGACGGTAATATCATATAAGTCTTCAAACCTAGAGATATGATTTGTTGCCTATGAGTTGGTTATGCATTGATTGCACGAAAACGCATTGGTAACTCGATGTTATAAACCGTGCCTTTGTGTGTAGTTCAACAAGAAGTAGAGCAAACATATGAGTCGAAGTTTATATGTTCCTTCTAGGATTAGAAGCGATATCTGGGCCTCTCGATTATTTTGTTTTGACCTATGTACCGGGCCCGGTCAGAACTAAATTGATGTGTTCAGTTAAGTTCTATGTCAAACAAATCAGAAATCGGGAAACAAATGCTGGACAATAAGCAAGACCATGTTCCATGTATTTGTCCGGCTGATATCTAGAACAGAGGATTATATGATCACTTATCTAAAATGGCGCTTCATAGTTCAACAGAGTTTAAAGAGCTACGATTGCTGATCGGTTCCTGAAGTCATACTTGCAACTATAGTTATTAGACTTATCCAAGTGGGAGACTGTTGGATATAGTGTCTAAGTCCATAACTATATTTGGTATGTACTTGACCCGACCTGGCATGGTCCATATGGGTTGCACTTCACCCGAACAATTTACGGATAATCTTTTGAGAATAATATAAGTTATGATTTATTAATATATTATAAGTTCTAATATATTAATATAAAATCATATTATTTAATTAGTGTTGATCTATAATTAATTTAGAATTAATTTAGAGATCAAAAGTATGACTAATTAAATATGGGCTCTTGTATTTATATAGTGTGGGCTAATGCTTATTTGGAATGGGCTAGGCTTGCATGGAAAGTCCATGGATACTCCATGGAGCTTTAACCCATGGATCTCATGGAAATGAAAAGACATGGGTATTAGGGTTTACATGGATGTAACCCTAATCCACCACACTATATAAAGGAGGCTTTGGTTCTTGAAATTACACTAGTTGATGTGTGTAAACTAAGAGGGCCGATTTCAAGAAGTTGGTGACTATTCTCTCAAGTTTCCAAGTTTGTGGTGATTTGTGACTTCCATTTGAGGCATCCACATTATTGGTGCTAGGCTCTCAAACTCCAAGCAATCAACTACTACTACAAGGTAAGTAATTCTACTAGTTTTATTTGATTCAAGTACCCCATGCCATGCTTGTTAGGATAAGAACCTTGGAAAAATAATTATTTGCATGTATCTTAGTCAAACATAGATCCAAGGTTTCTAGGGTTGCATGTACACCATAGGAGTGTTAGAATGTTGAAAACCCATCATGGACGTGGTAAAGGATTACGACTGTGAGATCCTTTATCGTCCGGGCAAGGCCAACGTAGTAGCCGACGCCCTGAGCCGCAAGGCGGTAGCAGCCCCGATCAGGGATATATGTTTGAGGATGACAGTAATTACTCTATTGTTGGAGCAGATCAGAGAGGCACAGGTTGAGGGCCTGAAGGAGGAGAGGCAGAAGTGTGAGAGGATTGTGGGCCGGGTAGCTTCTTTCGATTATGACAGTCGAGGATTGTTGACCCTTGATGGGAGAGTCTGGGTGCCGTATTCGGGAGGAGTACGGCAGGTGTTGATGGATGAGGCCCACAAGTCCCAGTTCTCCATCCATCCAGGGGCGACGAAGATGTATAGAGATCTTCGACCCGATTATTGGTGGCCCTGCATGAAGCGGGACGTAGCTTGGTATGTGGAGAGATGCCTGACCTGCAGGAAGGTCAAGGCGGAGCATCAGAGACCCCATGGCAAGATGCAGCCGTTAGACATTCCCGTGTGGAAATGGGAGGATATCACTATGGATTTCGTCACTAAGCTTCCCAGGACCACACGTGGAGTTGATTCGATTTGGGTCATAGTGGATCGGCTGACCAAGAGCGTGTTGGATTAATGTCTAAGTCCATAACTATATTTGGTATGTACTTGACCCGACCCGGCATGGTCCATTTGGGTTGCACTTCACCGACACAATTTATATGGATAGTCTTTTGAGAATAGTATATTTATGATTTATATTAATATATTATAAGTTTTAATATATTAATATGGAATCATATTATTTAATTAGTATTGATCAAGAATTAATTTAGAATTAATTAAGTGATCAAAAAGAACTAATTAAATATGGACTCTTATATATATGGAATGGGCCAAGTTCATTTAGGTTGGGCTAAGCTTTCATGGATGGTCCATGGAGCTTTTAACCCATGGATCCTATGTAAATGAAAGGTCATGGGTATTAGGGTTTACATGGATGTAACCCTAATCCTCCATAATATATAAAGGGGTCCTTGGCTCATAAAATTGCACAAGTGTGTGAAAATAAGAGTGGGCCGATTTTAGTGTGCATACATATTCTCTCAAGTTCTTCCAAGGTGTTTTGGTGATTTGTGATTCCATTTGAGGCTTCCACACTATTGGGGCTAAGCTCTTAAAGCTTGAAGACATCAAGCTACATCAAAAGGTATGTCATCTAACTAGAACTTTGTAGTATAGGTGCTTCATAATATGATAGTTAGGATGAAACCTTGGAATAGTTAATATTTGCATGTATAATAGAGAAAACATAGATCCAAGGTTTATAGGGTTGCATGTACACCATAGGAGTGTTAGAATGCTCAAAACCCAACAGTGGTATCAGAGCCATGGGGTGTTTTCTGTTATATTGATGTAAATGTTTTATTTTCAAGTTAGAAAAAAAAGGAAAAAAAAACATGACGTTTGTTAAATTTTAAGATAATTACTTGTTTTGTGAAAAACGAATTATTTGTAAAATTTGAATCATTTGTTATATGAGTTGAATTAGGTCAAATTTAGTAAAAGATAAAATGATATGATTATTTTATTAGTTTCAAAAGTTTGATCTAAATGTTTTAAGTAGTTACATACTTTGTCATAAAATTTTGGAGCTCAAAAGTTTTTTTTAAAGTTGTGATCTTAAGGGTTTTTGAAACTTCCATAAGTTATGGATATGAAAGTTTTTTTTTACAAAAAAATTTGATTCAAAGTTTTTATGAAGTTACAAAATTTGGTGTTAATGTTTTAAAGAATTCCATAACTTGTTCTTAAGTTATGGAACATGGAATGTTTCATCATAAAACACCATTAATTCCATAAGTTATGGAATCCAAAGGTTTTCAAGAATTACAAAACTTGCCCTCAAGTTTTGGAATTTGAGAAAAAAAATTTATGAAAAAAAGAATTGAATTCTAAAACTCTTGGGTTCATAACTTAAACAATTAATTAAATGGTTTTAATTTTGAGTTTAATAATTGGAATTATGATGTTTTGTTGAATAGTTCAAATTAACTCTTATGGACTTTATTAATAGTTAATTAAAGCGTTTAATTAAAAGAGTATTATTAAATCCATAAATATATGGTTTGAGTTTAATTAAATTAAAAGTCTAGTTTAATTAATAGATTAAACCACCAAGTATTTTAAATGTCTAAAATACACCTTTATACTATTATAATATTAAAAGTTTAATATATTATATGTATAAGAGCAAGTCGTCTTACCATTAGTAGGCCTCATTCACGAAGCCGATCTATAAGGGGGGTATAAGGTTACTGCCTATAAAATGGCAGTTTAATGGGTGTCCACTCTCACTCACCGCTTCCTTGACCGGTGGAGGGTCGTTAGCCGAACAGGTAGGACAAGGACTATAATTCTCCCTTCATTATAAGTATAATGATAAATACTAAGTAACTAAACACTTATAAATTCTCAATCTTAGTTACTTAGGAAAATGTGAATAAGGTACTAATCCATTAAATTACACTTTGCACTTTGTTTAAGATGTTAGTGGAGCGTGTGTGGTTAACCGGCACACTAACCTGGACTTAACAAGGTAGGCAAAGGGTAACTTAATGTTTATCATAGTATCGTTGGAGCGTGTATGGTTAACCGGCACATCGATTGAGGGGTAAATATTAAGGGTACCAAGTATATTTGCATGGTTACTTCACACCTTGTTTTGTGATCCTCGACATCCCAGTCACAAAACCTGAAGGGCACACTCGAGATTGAAACATGCCATTGAAAAGTTCAATGAATCTCAAAAGAATCTAGGAGTTTCAAAACCAATTAAAACCTAATAATACATTTCGTTTATCTTGGTGGAAATTGGTGAATCGTCATTCACCTACCTTCAAATATTTTATAGCTTGGATTACGGAATCCCTCTTCCAAGTTATAAAATAGTTTGTTGGGTCCTAGCCTTAATATATCATATTGGGTGTTACATTAAGGACTTAAATCAACTTTACGTGAATTTCTCCCATTGTTGATGTCTGGTTTAGACAACAATGATCTTCCCAAACCAAGCTTTCCTAATGAATATGACTTCCCGAGTTTAGCTCATGGAAGTCATACTTCTCTTCCTCCACCTCCTCCAATTATTCTCCCTAAACCACAAGTTCAAGGTCACTCAAGCCCTAATGGCAAGCAAGGTCTATGTGTGATCACATCTTAGAGATGAAGTCACATATTGACAAGCCGGGAGAGTTGGGTGTCAAAGTCTTGAGAAAGTTGGATGTTCAATCACTTTCTAAGTCACATAGTGAGTTCCTTTGGGACTACTATGAAACAGACTATGACATGAACCTTAATGATCATATCTATTTGTTTGGTGCTGCTGAATCAGCAATGATTTGGAACGATAGTAAAGCAAATTTGATTAGAAGATCAACTTGCAAAAAAAACTTTATGGACAGTGACAATGGTGACACTGGAAATCCAGAAAAAGCATTCTCTTCCCAATGGAAAGGGATTGGCCATAGTCAACCCGGTTGACCAAATGGTAAAGAGAAAGGCTAAGTCTGAGATAGTCCCATTACCAAAGGGTCCATATGTTTATTTTGCCAAAGGAAGGGGCGTTGATTGCAAAGCTGCCAAATTTACCTAAGGATGTTAAAGTCAATAAGTTTGACTCTACATCAGGTAGAGCCCATTATCTAACTCTGTTAAGTTCTATTCTGAGATCCTCATTACATGATGTGACTGGGTCACATGTTGATGTTTTAAGAATCAAAGAATAGAGAGAAATCTTAAAGGAAGTATATGCTGATTCTGATCGCGAAGGTGGATTTCGATCGCATCAGAATTTTGAGCAGTTGCTTAAGAAGTTATGATATATTGCTAAGGAATAGATAACAACAATTTTCCATGTGGATTGTAAGGATAAGTTTTTCCGCAAAGTTTTAAAATAAAAGAAAATTGTTTAATTTTATTTATTTGAAGTATCCTTACAATGGCATTTGTGGAAAATTGTTGCTTATATGATTCCACTAACAGCAATATTGGAAAATGGATTTGATTCTTTCATTTGTGGTAGTGTCTAAATTTACCAAATTAGGATCCTCATCACCCAAGTTTCAATTGGACCGAAACTTGGAATCATGAAAGTTGAATAGTATGATGAATGAGAACTTTCAAGCATTAGAAAATCAAGACTAATTACTTGTTCACATGGATGTGTGAGTCAAGTGAAGGACTAAAGGGATCGAGTACACATTCTTGTGCACTGGTCATGTCCACCACAAAGCTCGTTAAGAATATTTGATTTACTAAAGTTTTGTAAATATGGTTATACTTACAAGTTTAAGTATAATTCTGAAACATTGGAAAAGTCTCAATGTATGGCAGAACGAATGGGAAGAATCAAATTAGGCAGAAAGATAAAATTTTCTCAAATCTGAAAAGATGGGAGAGTACTTTAGTATCATGTTTGTGATCATCTTAATGATTTAGAAATCATATCACAATTAGTCCTCTAAAGGTCATCTTAGTGCATTCTTATGACTAAGAAGAGGAGTCATGAATTGTTGAAATGGTTAGATCAGGAAGATGAGTCATACTTCATTCCAAAACAATTCTTAGAGTCATACTCCAAGATTGTAACTTGAGTGACATATCTTAAAGAAAGGTTTAAAACACTTGTCAAATGTAAGACTAAAAGTGTCCTACTCTTGTACATTTGAAATTGGTAAGTTGTGATGTTTTGGATAAAACAAAGACCAACTAAGGCCAATTGTGTGAAGTGTTTGTCTTGATAAAGAATCCGCACTATCTCTTGAATATTTGGCAAGATAGTCTTATATGTCAAGAGGATAGTGAGAGTCTTAAAGATCCTAAAAAGAATTTCAAGAACTAATCAAGAAAAAAACCTGAGGTTCTTCACTAGCACACGACTTGAGGTTTATAACCTATCGTGTTGACATATTCTGTGCCCATTCCAGTTAAAGTTGGCTTTGCATAGGAGTTCTGAAAGTTCTCAATTGGTTGCGTAACAACTTGGAAGCAATGGCAGGCCCTGTACTGCCAGGTGGCAAGAAGTTAAGATTGCATAAGTTCAGTCCATATGAGTTTGGATTTGTCATTATCCTTGTCTTGTGACTATGGTTTTGACGATTCACATGGATAAGAACACATACACCATAAAATCTAAGGGTCATAAGGTTTCTCTCCGATTCATGAAAATGATGGTGAGGAAACACTTCCACCAAGTAGATTTGAAGCAGATGGCAAAAGGTCTAAACAATTGAGACTATGATTACGGCATCCCTTTTCATAGTTCTGAAATTGTTTAGACACACATGCATGCTATCTAAGGAAAGGTGTATGATTTTGATAAAGTTTTATCAAAGCATCTCGTATCATAAATCTGAACTTTGGTAAGAAAGTCAATGAAGTATTGATTTCTAGAAGTCCAGCTGATTTCTGAGTACATGTCAAAGCTAGTGGGAGTATAAGTGTTATGCTAATAATCATCATGTTAGTGGGAGCATGATAATTATTGTTAGTGTTGCAAGTTAGCAATGTTAATTATAGAAAACAAAAGTTTTAATTCGTGAGGCTGCAGGGATTAAAAAAGTTGTTTTGCTATAATTAAGGGAGATGATATACTTCATTTCAGTTCTAAAGGCTTAGATTGAGACCTTAATCATCTTTAGTCAAGAATATATATATGAATTTCATGTTGGATTGGTTCAACTTAAGGAAATTCTATATATTGCGTTCTCAAAATTCGATTATGATTACGACATCCCTCTTCATAGTCAAATTTTGAAAACATGGCAAATAAAAATATTATAGCAAAAGACTGGTCTAGAATCATGTCTTTATGTGAGACATCATGAATCGTGTACCATTTGCTTTGGGTACAGGATCGATTGCATGTGCTATAATATTTGTCATTTCTAAATTTTTCCAAATGCCCAGAGGCATTAAGAAGGGAAAAGGTCTAGAATTGGATATGACTAAAATGATTAAGCAATTGTCGAGGACAATCTGAGGTTTACCAAAGATTGGTTGCTCAGGGACAGTTGGAAGTATAGTGCTAATTTTGGAAGGACCATATTGACATATTCTGAAAAGAGGCATCTCTTATTCAGAAGTGATAGTCAAAATGAGAATATGGAGTTGTCTCCATAGGTGGAAGTTATCTGTGTAAGATTAGAAAACTTAATGCAAGAAGCATGTCCAAAGCAATGTACTTTGAATATGAGACTTAGTTTCCATGGAGTTGATCTCCATTGGAATACCTTATAATGACTGTTGACAAGTCTTTGTGACTTTGTACATATTCATTACAGGAGGGTCAGTGCATATAAGTTTAAAATCTAAACAAATTTCGATAAATGATAGGAATTTGAAATTCTCACATTTTTCGATAAGGATTTGGGAGTGTGAAATTAGAATCATTGAAATTATGTTCAATTGGTTTATTTCACAAAGTAAGGATCATAGACAAACATAGAGTGCATACTTGGTGTATGGCAAAGCTATTGTTTAAGAAAAACATAGTGTACATGCTTCGAGCATGGGACAACTAGTGTTTTTAATTCAAGTATAAAGTTGATAAAACCGAAACAATGAATAATGAGTAATCAGTATGGTGATAAATAAAAGTGTTTATTTATATTCATAGGGTTTGATACCATATTTGATTCATTTATTCTTGTGTTTCACTTTGCATGTTTTGACTTCCAGAATAACTAAGTCGCTCTTCCTGAATGATTAAGTTATTCAAACCATCCACAGTCGGTCATATGTTGGAAGTAGATATGAATCAAGACTGTCATGGGTTGGTTTGTAGAGGTCCAAGTTGGTGGATAAAGTGGTGCTACAACACTCATGAGTGCTCATAAGTTCTGAGTATTGGATTCAACCCGCGCTCATTTGAATCACTTCATGGATTTTATCACGAGTGATCATGAGACGATAATATCTTATATTCTTCAAACCTAGAGATATGAGTTGTTACTATGACTTGGTTATACATTGATTGCACGAAAACGCATTTGGTAACTCGATGTTATAAAACATGCCTTTGTGTATGATTCAACAAGTAGTAGAACAAGCCATATGAGTCGAAGTTTATCCATTCCTTTTACCTTCGGGATAAAAGCGATATCTGTGGGCCCCTCGATGATTTAGCGATGACACATGTGAGTGCTTGGCCAAGCCAGGACTGATTTGATTTGTTCAATCAGTCAGTCGTCATAAATCGAAAATCGGGAAACAATAAATGGACAGAGAGAATAATTATAATCCATGTCTCAGTCCATATGATATCTGGAATGGAGGAATATATGATCCCTTATCTAATGGACAAGTCATTGACAAGGTCAGAGTTCGACAACGGCTTTAAGAGCTACGATTGACAGTTAGGTTTTGAAGTCATACTCAATAATAGTTTTAGACTTATCCAAGTGGGAGACTGTTGGATTAATGTCTAAGTCCATAACTATATTTGGTATGTACTTGACCCGACCCGGCATGGTCCATTTGGGTTGCACTTCACCGACACAATTTATATGGATAGTCATTTGAGAATAGTATATTTATGATTTATATTAATATATTATAAGTTCTAATATATTAATATGGAATCATATTATTTAATTAGTATTGATCAAGAATTAATTTAGAATTAATTAAGTGATAAAAAAGAACTAATTAAATATGGACTCTTATATATATGGAATGGGCCAAGTTCATTTAGGTTGGGCTAAGCTTTCATGGATGGTCCATGGAGCTTTTAACCCATGGATCCTATGTAAATGAAAGGTCATGGGTATTAGGGTTTACATGGATGTAACCCTAATCCTCCATAATATATAAAGGGGTCCTTGGCTCACAAAATTGCACAAGTGTGTGAAAATAAGAGTGGGCCGATTTTAGTGTGCATACATATTCTCTCAAGTTCTTCCAAGGTGTTTTGGTGATTTGTGATTCCATTTGAGGCTTCCACACTATTGGGGCTAAGCTCTTAAAGCTTGAAGACATCAAGCTACATCAAAAGGTATGTCATCTAACTAGAACTTTGTAGTATAGGTGCTTCATAATATGTTAGTTAGGATGAAACCTTGGAATAGTTAATATTTGCATGTATAATAGAGAAAACATAGATCCAAGGTTTATAGGGTTGCATGTACACCATAGGAGTGTTAGAATGCTCAAAACCCAACAGAGCGCGCATTTCATACCGATTCAGGAGAGCATATCGGTCGAGAAGCTAGCCGATATTTATGTGCGCGAGGTAGTGGCACGACATGGAGTGCCTGTATCAGTAGTATTAGATCGAGACGTCCGGTTCACTTCCAGGTTTTGGAAGCGGTTTCATGACGAGATGGGGACTCGTCTTCACTTCAGCACCGCTTTCCACCCTCAGACGGATGGACAGAGCGAGAGAACGATTCAGACTCTCGAGGACATGCTTCAGACATGTGTACTAGATTTCGGTGGCAGTTAGGATACGTATCTTCCGTTAGCGGAATTTTCGTATAACAACAGCTATCATTCCATTATAGACCGACCTCCCTTCGAGATGCTTTACGGGAGGAAGTGCAGGACCCCAATCTGTTGGGGTGAGGTCAGTCAGCGAGTCATGGGGAGTACAGAGGTGGTACTCAAGACCACAGAGTTGATCCAGTAGGTCCGTAGCAGACTGCAGACTGCGCAGAGTCGGCAGAAGAGTTACGCCGACAAGAGGTGTTCGGATTTGGAGTTTCAGGTGGGCGATATGGTCCTCCTGAAGGTATCACCCTGGAAGGGTGTTATCAGGTTCCGGAAGAGGGGCAAGTTGGGCCCCAGGTTCATTGGTCCGTTTAGGGTTTTGGCCCGGGTGGGTCGGGTTGCTTATCGGTTGGATCTTCCAGCAGAGCTTAGCCAGATCCACAACACTTTCCATGTTTCTCAGTTGAGGAAGTGTTTGGCGGACGAGTCAGCAGTGGTACCCTTGGAGGATATTTAGGTTGATAGCAGCCTGAATTATATCGAGATGCCAGTTGCGATCTTAGATCGGAGGATGAAGACCTTGAGGAACAAGGTGGTTCAGCTAGTGAAGGTGCAGTGGCAGCACCGAAAGGGTTCAGAGTGGACATGGGAGGCCTAGGAGGAAATGAGGGAGCATTACCCAGAGATATTTTTAGAGTCAGCAACAGCAGACTTCGAGGACGAAGTCTAAGTTAAGTGGGGGAGAGTTGTAACGCCCCATTTCTGGTATGTGATTTAATTAAAGTAATTTTCATTTCTTAAAGGGGTACTCGACGAGTCTGTAGCCCGACTCGTCGAGTAGAGACGGGATTTGCACGCGGGTTAAGTTGGCAACTCGACGAGTCCATATCCTCGGACTCGGCGAGTCTGCCTGTCTGGATGAAGCCCTAATTTCAAGGGTTTGTACCCTATTTAAACGTCATTATAGCCTCCCACCCCAGCCTCCAGCACCTTTAGAGCATTTCCTCTGTAAACCCTAGCCCCCATTGTTGAGCTTGAGTGTGTTTGTGCTAGTTTGGAAGCTTTGTAAGAGAAGGAAGGAAAGAAGGTCCATAGAAGAGAAAGGAAATCCAAGAGTTAGCTTCCATCTGTTTCTTATTCAGGTAATAAAGTTATTACCTTGTGTATTCCTCCATTAAACCCTCTTTTATGCTTGTTATGTCTCTTTTGAAGCCTTATATGATTCAAAACTTGATATATGGACTCTCCTTTGGATGGAAACCTTAGATCTGGACGTTACTGAACTCCAGGAGCTCATTATAGCCACCTTTATGCAATCATGGCCTTGTTCCAAACCCTAAGTGCTTAGTATTTGATGATTTTGGGTATTTTAGCCTTATACTCTTGTGCATGCACGTAAAGTTGGAAACTTTACGTGTAAAACCAGTCCTAGAAGCTCAGATCTATGATTTGGAAGCACTAAAATCGATTAGGATCGACTGTATAGTAATAGCATGCTTGGGACTCAGCGAGTTGTTCTTCAACTCGGCGAGTTGTTCTTCAGACTCGACGAGTTGTTCATACGACTCGACGAGCCACAGACTGGACGTGTTCATATGATGAAGGAGAACTCGACGAGTTGTTCATACAACTCAGCGAGTCGGATGAAGTTAGACTCGATGTTAGTATCGAAGAAGAACTCGTCGAGTCCTTGCCAAACTCGACGAGTAGAAGCGAGTAGAGGACTAGAATGGATGATAGGGACTCGGCGAGTTGGCGGCCCAACTCGGTGAGTCCGGTCAACTGGAAGTTGACTTTGACCAGGAAGTTGACTTGACCAGGGGTAAATAGTTATTTTACCCTGAGATTAGTAATAAGTATTTGATTTAGTGTTTATGGGATTTGTAGCCGGGGAGTTCCGGAGCAGCAGTCAGGCAGTTTCAGATTTAGCATCTCGGCAGCCAGCGTTACGAGGTGAGTTTCCTTCCAGTAGGAATGGGTCTACCGCCACAATGCCGGCCTGTTTAGTTAGTAGTAGTTCCGGACTTCGGTCCGATGCAGTAGTTCAGTGTGCTTGATGTCTCTGTGATTCAAGCATGTCTTTGTGTTATGTGTTCCGGACTTCGGTCCGATGCAGTATGCAGTATCTGTGTTTATGCTAGTAGTTATGATTATGCTATGCTATGTTCAGTCAGTTTCCGGACTTCGGTCCGATGCAGTTTCCGAACTTCGGTCCGATGTAGAGGGCAAGGCCCTGGTTAGTTCCAGACTTCGGTCCGATGCAGTTTCCGGACTTCGGTCCGATGCAGAGGGCAAGGCCCTGGTTAGTTCCGGACTTCGGTCCGATGCAGTTTCCGGACTTCGGTCCGATGCAGAGGGCAAGGCCCTGGTTAGTTCCGGACTTCGGTCCGATGCAGTTTCCGGACTTCGGTCTGATGTAGTGGGCAAGGCCCAGTAGTTGTTTTATATGTTATTGTGTGGTATGTGGTAGTTTGGGGGAGCTCACTAAGCTTTGTGCTTACAGTTTCAGTTTTTGGTTTCAGGTTCTTCCGCTAGTAAGGGGAAGAGCTCGGGATGATGGCATGGCACACACCACAGCTTCAGTTTATCCTGGGAGTTTTATTCAGATACTTTGATATGTTTTGACATATGTTGATTTGATAAACTTATTATGACATTTTGAGACACATGATCCATGGATTTATCTTTTAATATTTGATATGATGATTTAGTAAAGTTTTCAAACGAAAATTTTTGGGTTGTATTTTTGGGATGTTACAAGATCAATCGGTATAATGACTTTGAATCATTGATAAATCTTTTTTATAGGTTCATAATGATGGTAATGAACTTAAACATAAGTTATACTTAAAGTAGGGTAAGCATAACTCACTTACAAGGGAGTTTAGCGAGGAACCGGGCTTTGCGCGTGCAGAACTTCTGAGCCAAAAGCTCTTCTTTTTAGAGCCTTCTGGTGCTCCGGGACTCGCCTCTAACACCTAAGAGGTGTTAGGGAAAAAACTTGAGGGTTTGGGGGTGTTTGGGAGAGAATTATACTGAATTGGTGTGGAAAAATGAGGAGAAACGCCACGTATTTATAGGCTGCCAGCTCTTGCGTACCCTGGGCGTACACAAGGGTATGCTGGGCGTACTCAGTACGCTAGGCATACTTCTTGTTACGATGGGCGTAACCCTTCCAAGTGTCACAATCTCGTGCAAAGCCGTAGGGAGGAAGGCGTGGCCCAGATCTTGCCACGTGTCACTCGTTGGTTAATCCCAAAAATTAATTATCTTCTAAAAACCGTAACTTTTGCATACGAGCTCCGTTTTTGACGTTCTTAACATCCATGCATGGGAAGCGGCATGATCTACAACTTTCGTTTAGACTCCGTCGGCTAATTTTGACTTTATTTTGAAAGTTATATTTTAAGAGGCTTAGACAGTTAAAGTCCGTTAAAAATTCATAACTTTGTCATCCGACGTTCGTTTTCGTGTTTCTTTTTATCATTGAGCTCCTATTAACGAGATCTTCGATTCTTGTTTAGGTTGTGTTGGCTAAAAATCGATCGGTCTAAAATTCGATTTACGGGCTGCATACTACTATGCCAAATCTTAGAAAAATCATAACTTCCTCAAACGGAGTCAGATTTGGACGTTCTCTATATGCACACTATCGGTTTAACATATACTACAACTTTCATTTAGATCACTAAGGCTAAAAATTAGCTTATCAAAAATTCATTTTTTACGATACGCGGCGTTATGCCAGTTTTGTCGCAAAACTTCGCGAGTCATAACTTCTTCGTTATAAGTCGGATTTCAACGTTCTTTATATGTACGGAATCCTTGTGAGATATACTATACTTTGGCTATGATTATTTATTCTAAATAATATTCTATAAAAAAATTCCTTTTTAATGCTTATTATATCTAAATTGACTAGCCCGAATATGCGGGCGTTACAGAGGTCTTGAGGGCCTTGATCAAGTAGTGACAGTTGAGTCGCGAGACTCAAGAAGGAAACGATTGTGATGAATGGTTCGAGGATTGCAGCCGGAGTTTAAGTGATTAGCAGATGGATTGGGATGTCACTATCATCGACAGGTGTGACCACAATCAATTTTGGTCAAACAAAGTCAACAAAAGTCAACCAGATCAACTCAACTCGTATTAGAATTTTAGGAGAAATGTGATATTCCCTAATGTTTCTAATGTAATATTGGCAAGTTATAATGCGAAGTACCTCTCTTGTTACCAATTATTGAATATAAACCCTAATTAGGGCTTTTAACGTAAAAATTCGATAATTCAATTATATATTATTTAGGTATAAATAATATTCATAACACAATTTATTTGAGTTCATAAACTTTATACTACATCACAAAATTCATGACAAAGGTTACACATTTGGATTTTTGGTGAATTCGTCACCAAATGCAACAAATTCTTTACCCGACTTAAACACTCAAACTTTAACGAAAAGAATTAGGAATCATCCTAAATTTCGTGTAATGTGTTATTATTTTTAATGATAATGATTTTTATAATAAATTAATTTTACATGATTCAAACTAAGTAATTATACATCATTTTTACCACACCTTTTATAAACATCACCAACTTTTATAAAAATTACCCATTTTTTTATAAGAGCAAACTAATAACATCACCTTTGTCTTATATGATTATTACACCTTTATTAAAGTATTATTGTTTAATTAAGCGAGACAATCTTAAATATTGAATTCAAGGAAACCACTCCATGTCCCCCATACCCACCCCACCCCTCACCATCCCTCCCTCTTCTCTTCAATTCGGCCGACCCCCCTCCCCCCATCCCATCTTCTTCATTTTTGTTCATCTCCTTCCTCAAGAACAAGTTTTTCCTTACTAATCTAGTGATTCTATATATATATATATATATATATATATATATATATATATATATATATATATATATATATTAGTTTTGTTACAATTACACATATTAATATGTGTTAATAACCATAGGATCTTCCAATCATCAAGTGTTCTTCAAGTGTTATTAACTTGAAATCTTTCATCTTCACCTCTTTATCCACCAAGAAACACACTCAAGGTGAGTTCATACCCCTCATTTTCATCTTTATCCAAGTTTTAGGGGGAGAATACAAGTAAACTAAGTTGCTATACATGCTTTACTTTCATGTTGTGTAAAAATGTTATCTACATGAAATAATGTTATTACCTAGTATTACGAACAATTATGTGTGGAATGTTGTTTAAAATACAAATTTATGAAAAATGAGTATAAACATGTTATATGTTCTTAAGAAAAAGTAATAAAAAAACTATGGTTTTATGAACATAATATGATTTTTCTAGCAAAAATGGTTATAACCAAGTTATTACACCATTTTTATGGGATATAAATCAAAATATGTTATTTTGGACATATGTTATGAAACTAGTTATAAATAACAATGATTCGGTTTTACAAAAAAAAAAAAAAAAAAAACCAAATAATCTATAATTTCATGTAAAATTTAGGGTTTTCTAACAAAAATGGTCATAACCAGGTTATGGTACCATTTTTGTGAGATTTGACCTAAAATATGTTGTTTTAAACATAAAAGGTTAACTTGAATTAAATGTCACAAAAAGGTAATAACAAATTTTACAAAGTTTATAATTCAGTATTTACCGTTTGGTGACGTAAAGAAAATCAAAAACTAGAAAACTGACTTTATCATACTAAAAGTTCATATACTTGTGTTAGCTGTATAATATATGTTATTTATGAACATTTAAACAAGTTAACCTATATACATGTGTATATATAGGTACGACGAAATATTTATAATAAATTATGGTAGGTGTAGTTTATGAGCCATTAACACTATTATAACATTTTGGGACAAGACGAATAATTATATACAAGTATATAATTATTATACACTATATTAATACTATGGAAAAGTAATATTTACACATACAAGGGTTTTCATTACATAAAACGTAAACTTGTTGAAACAATTATGTGAGTAAAAAGTCTTCACCGTACCTCTTAGAGTACACATTAAAGTCCTGAACTGTAACCAAAATCTTGGTAAGAGAGCGTGATACTTATGTATAGATATATACGAGACTGAAAATCCCGCACCTAAGCTGCTAGCTACAGCTAGACTGGCAGGTCTGTGGTGACAAATGTCTAACATTCCGACGCCTGAAGAACGTCGCAGCAGGCTAACTTCAGTTTTAGCATGGTTGTAATAACTCACATGGGAAATCAACGATACATTTAGTTTATGGGGTAACATGCGTTCAAATGGTTTTATATAAGAATAAAAATACGTAATACTATTTTAAGTATATAAATACTTATACATTTTTGGTCTTAGGGTTTTTAAGACTACAACTCATTTTTAAGGAAATATTGGATTTTCTGGGAACAAACACTATCATTTTACAAGGAAAGAATTACATATTTTTGCATACAAAATTATTATGAACTCACAAACTTAATTGTTGACACTTTTCAAAACTACTTGTATTCTTAGGAAACCGTTAAACATGTAGTCACACGGCTTTTGAGGATGGGACATTACGACGTCGTACTATTCATTTTGTCATCGTAATGTAATTGGTTTTGAAACATGCAATACTTGGAAACAATGTAATATTTTCAATTATATTTATGATGGTTGTGTTTTCTTTTATCACTATTGTACATTATGTTGTGATACTGTTCATGAAGTCATCCACCCCCAGACGTTTCCGCCATCATGGTTTGGGGGTGTGAGAGATTGGTATCAGAGCATTGTTTATAGTGAACTAAGTATATCAAACCATGTAACATATGAAACTGTAAATACAATGGTTTGGGGGTGTGAGAGATTGGTATCAGAGCATTGTTTATAGTGAACTAAGTATATCAAACCATGTAAGATATGAAACTATAAATACAATGGGACTAGAACTCTCTGACTATAATGATAATTTTTTTTATAAAGTATAAGTATATACCTACATACTAGAACGGTGCCATAACACGAACAATACAAAAGTAATAAGATAAGTTGAACACTACGAATAGGCCTAGGTAGTTATGTAATCAGATCTAGGATAGATAGAGCTTGATCAACTATATTTGTCCGAATATGACTAACATGTGCTTGGCAATAGTCGTAGTGAACAACAAGTCTAAAACTTACCAACACCCCATACAAAGAAACTCTAGAACCAAACGTAAAGTTTAAAAATACTATATGAGTATTTTATGATACTATAGAACCATACACCTAGACTCCTTTTGTGCCCCTTATACCTCTATCTTTGCACAGTCGACATGGCCAGATTTCGCCTACCAGGAGATCCTTACTTTCCCGATAATGGGAATGGTGGATGGATCAAGGAGGAGCCCAAGGAGTAGGTCGAGGCTGACGCACCAGCCACCGAGGAGGACCCAGAGGAGGGTCAAGATGATGATGAGGACATTGACGATGACCTGATGGAGGAGGAATCCAATGCTGATTCTGAGGTCAATGACCCATGCTTTGCCGTCCGCAACCTGCACGATCCTATACCTGAGCCGAGCTTTCAGGTATACCGCTATCCATGTGGTCCATTATGGATGCACACTCCTCGTAAGAGGATACCTCCCTTTCGTAGACGCGAGATTTTTCTGACAGGTGTACCACTCCAGGATCTGACACCCCGTTGGGCAGAGGACCTACATAAATGGAGCCGCGAGCATGGCCAACATCCCCCGTACGGTATATGCCGAGACTTCTATGAACTCCGTACCGACGGTTCAGCCGACAGGGCTCTCCCTGTCATGATTCGCCGCATTTCGCGCCTTGACGAGCATGCTAGGGCGTCTACCAGCCAGATTCTAGATGTTGGTGCCACTGCTGAGGTCACCACCGCCCGGTTTCGTCGTCTAGATAAAGATCATGATCAGACACGCATGATTATCGATTGTCTTCTGGAGGATGTCACGACTGCACGAGCCGAGGTTAGGGAGCTCTTGGACAGGCATGCCGACATGGAGCAGAGGATGATCGAGGCAGAGCGCTGACCTGAGGAGGCCAGGGAGGAAACAAAGGAGATGCGGGAATTCATAGCCACACTTCGAGGCCGAAAAATGTCACTCGCCATGAATAGTGTTTATGATACTCAACTTTTGTTATAGACTAAGTCTTTGGATTAAGCGTTGGTGCTACTCCCTCATGTATGTAGGTCCGACCCTGCGGATAAGTGATTACACTATTCTAAGGATCGTTATGCTGCCGATTGTAGTTTGGGTTTTAGGTGTATTATAGGCCTCAATGAAGGTCAAATTTCCAAAACTAGAAGAATGCCACCATGCAGAAGTAACCGACGTGTCGACGTAACACCAACAGTTCCACCAATATCATCTCCACAGGTGGACCCCGCTACGTTCCAAGCCCCTGTGGCAACTACCATTTCACAAATTAGCGCTAATGGCACAAACGGAAACGGAAACGGAAATGGAAACGGATGCGGGAAAGGTGCTAACAATTCCAATCATGGGAAAGCCAAGGACACCAACAAGTATGCTCCTACAAGGATTTCATAAACTGCAAGCCCAAGACATTTCATGATGACGACAATGTCATCACTTTAACGAGATGGTTTGAGAAAACCGAATCTGTGTTTGAAGTCTGTTCATGCCCAGATGAATGTAAAGTCAAGTATACAACTTTTACTCTCGCTGACTCGGCCTTATCCTGGTGGAATGGCCATGTTAAAACCATGACTCTCGCCGTGGCCAACTCTATGAGTTGGGAAGATCTAAAGGTCATGATGCTGGAGGAGTACTGCCCGAGGGGCGAAATTCAGAAATTAGAACAAGAGCTTTGGAACCGTACAATGACGGGCTCTGATGTGACCGCCTGTACTACCAGGTTTAACGACTTGGCAGTTCTGTGCCCCGGGATGGTCACCCCGAAAGACAAGAATGTGGAACGCTACATCTGGGGACTATCCCCCCAAAATCAAGGAATGGTTGTATCTGCTAACCCAACCACCTATGACAGTGCCAAACGTTTGGCACAAAGGTTTTTCGACCACGGAGTCCGCCAGGGCATTATGACACCGACACCTGATCAACCAAAAGGGGAGATAACAAGCGAAAGTTCTGGAGCATGAAAAAGGGCCAACCGACTCAAGAGCCTGTCAAAAGACCAAAAACTGTGGCAGTCCATGCCGCCACTCTCCCTACTGCCCCAACGCCGACTAAACAATATGTTAGGAATCTGCCTAAATGCAACAAGTGCAACTTCCATCACAATAGAGCTTGCCGGGAGATGCACTACAACAACTGTAACAGGAAGGGGCATACCACTCGTTTTTGTAAGGCGCCAGCTCAACAGACCACCCAAGCCACTAATGCTGGGGTGAGTGAGGCGTGTTACGGATGTGGAGAGAAGGGGCATTTCAAAAGGGAGTGCCCAAAGGCAAAGAACAAGAATGTCGGAGGCATGGGAAGGGTCTTGACAATGGGGCACGAGGAAGCGATGAAGGAACCCGCTGTGGTTACCGGTATGTTTCTCCTCAATAACTTATATGCATGCATACTTTTCGATAGCGGTGCGGAGAGTGTTGGGTCTTGAGCATTCTAACACTCCTATGGTGTACATGCAACCCTATAAACCTTGGATCTATGTTTTCTCTATTATACATGCAAATATTAACTATTCCAAGGTTTCATCCTAACTAGCATATTATGAAGCACCTATACTATAAAGTTCTAGTTAGATGACATACCTTTTGATGTAGCTTGTGTTGGATTAATGTCTAAGTCCATAACTATAATTGGTAAGACTTGACCCGACCCGGCATGGTCCATTTGGGTTGCATGGCATCATGCATTTGGATAGACTATAATGAGAGAAATAACACTTAAGGTTGGTTAATATATTATAAGTTCTAATATATTAATAAGGTTATTTAATTAGTATTGATCAAGAATTAATTTGGAATTAATTAAGTGATCAAAAGGAGACTAATTAAATATATGGGTTGATTGTGTAAATCATTCATTCTTATATATGTGGGCTTGTGATCCAAGATTCCTTATGTTTGACTAAGTCCATGGGGTGACCCATGGATACTCCATGGAGGTTAAAATCCATGGAGCATAAGGAATGGGTAAAGTTATGAGTTACATGGTGTAACCCTAATAGCCACCATATAAAAGAATCCCATGGCTCAAGAAATCGTGCACTAATGTGTGAGTGTGAGGGCTAGACGATTTCAAGGAGTGTTCAAGTTTCTCTCAAGTTATTCCAAGTGTATTTGGTGTTGTGTGAACCATTTGAGGTGTCACACTTGGGGCACTAGGCACTCAAGCTTCATGAAGACATTCTACATCAAAGAGGTATGTATTCTATCTTGTTATATTTATTATTTTGTATGCTAGATTAGGATAATACCTTGGATGTTCATAATTGTATGTATAATAGAGAAAACATAGATCCAAGGTATTTAGGGTTGCATGTACACTTAGGAGTGTTAGAATGCTCACAACCCAACAGTGGTATCAGAGCCTAGGCTTGTTTTCTTGTTATACTTGCAAAAGTAGCTGAAAAATCGAGTTGGATGCATATATTCGATTGTTTTGGCTGGAATTGGACTAGGAACATTACCCTAAGATGTTTTTGGACTTATAAACTTGTTTTTGATGTGGTAATGTTCATGCTAATCCAATTTCTAAGATAATTGTCATAATTTCAAGATTTGTATTAGTTTGTATGTTCATGCTAATTTCTTGAAGATTGATGATTTGAATTATCTTGTTCTTATGAGGTTCTTAGATTAATAGAAAAGTTGTGTGAAATAGTTGTTTTCAATCCATTTTAATCTAAGAGTTGATTCCAAAGTGTGTTTTTGTAACTTGTCCTCAAGTTATATGAAAAGTCACATTTAAGAATCATAAAACTCATAAAAGTTGGCAAAGGTTACAAAATGAAGAGTCTAGTTCTAATTAAATGGTTTTATGACTCCATAACTTGTCCTCAAGTTATGGAGGTTCAAGAGTCTCTTCATTAAATTAAAAAAAAAATGTAACCTTAATTAGTTCCATAAGTTACAATAAAAAAAGTTATTTTTTTTATTAATTAGTTTAAAATCTTCCATAACTTGTCCTCAAGTTATGGAACTTGAAGAGTTTTTTTTTTTTTTTTTTTTTTTTTAATTAAAACTACTTTAAACTCATAAGTTATGGAATTAATTAGTTTTGAATAGTTTCAAAACTTGCCCTCAAGTTTTGGAATTTGAAAAGTTTTTACTTATGAATACTTTAATTCCAACTTAGCCCTTAGAATTTTAAAAGTTAAAATTCAACCCTTATACTTTATAGTATTATAAGTTAATAATAAATATATGTATAAGAGCAAGTCAGTCTTACCGTTAGTAGGCCTCATTCACAAAGCCGGTCTATAAGGGGGGTATAAGGTTACTGCCTATAAAATGGCAGTTTAATGGGTGTCCACTCTCACCCACCGCTTCCTTGACTGGTGGAGGGTCGTTAGCCGAACGGGTAGGACAAGGACTATAATTCTCCCTTCATTAAAAGTATTAATGATAAATACTAAGTAACTAAACACTTATAAATTCCCAATCTTAGTTACTTAGGAAAATGTGAATAAGGTGCTAATCCATGAAATTACACTTTGCACTTTGTTTAAACCGTTAGTGGAGCGTGTGCGGTTAACCAGCACACTAACCTGGATTTAACAAAGTAGGCAAAGGGTAACTTAATATTTATCATAGTATCGGTGGAGCTCGTGTAGTTAACCGGTACATCGATTGAGGGGTAAATATTAGGGGTACCAAGTATATTTGCATGGTTACTTCACACCTTGTTTTGTGATCCTCGGCATCCCAGTCACAAAACCTGAAGGGCACACTCGAGATTGAAACATGCCATTGAAAAGTTCAATGAATCTCAAAAGATCTAGGAGTTTCAAATCCAATTAAAAACCTAATTACATTATTTCGTTTTTCATGGTGGAAATTGGTAAATCGTCATTTACCTACCTTCAACTATTTTATAACTCGGATTACGGCATCCCTCTTCAAGTTATAAATAGGTTGTTGGATCCTAGCCTTAATATTTCATATTGGGTGTTATATTAAGGACTTTACATCAACTATCTTGAATATCTCCCAAAAGATGTCTAGTTCAGACATCTATGATCTTCCTAAATCTCTTGGAACTTTACTTCCTCCACCTCCTCCAATTATTCTCCCTAACCCACAAGTTCAAGGTCACTCAAGCCCTAATGGCAAGCAAGGTCTATGTGTGATCACATCTTAGAGATGAAGTCACATATTGACAAGCTGGGAGAGTTGGGTGTCAAAGTCTTGAGAAAGTTGGATGTTCAATCACTTTCTAAGTCACATAGTGAGTTCCTTTGGGACTACTGTGAAACAGACTATGACATGAACCTTAATGATCATATCTATTTGCTTGGTGCTGCTGAATCAGCAATGATTTGGAACGATAGTAAAGCAAATTTGATTAGAAGATCAACTTCCCAAAAACTTTATAGACAGTGACAATGGTGACACTGGAAATCCAGAAAAGCATTCTCTTCCCAATGGAAAGGGATTGGCCATAGTCAACCCGGTTGACCAAATGGTAAGGAGAAAGGCTAAGTCTGAGATAGTCCCATTACCAAAGGGTCCATATGTTTATTTTACCAAAGGAAGGGGCGTTGATTGCAAAGCTGCCAAGTTTACCTAAGGATGTTAAAGTCAATAAGTCTGACTCTACTTCAGGTAGAGCCCATTATCTAACTCTGTTAAGTTTCTATTCTAAGATCCTCATTACATGATGTGACTGGGTCACATGTTGATGTCTTAAGAATCAAAGAATAGAGAGAAAGCTTAAAGGAAGTATATGCTGATTCTGATCGCGTAGGCGGATTTCGATCGCATCAGAATTTTGAAGCTGTTACTTAGGAGTTATGATATATTGCTTAGGAATAGATAACAACAAGTTTTTCCATATGCATTTGCACTATAAGGATAAGTTTTTTCCGCAAAGTTTTGAAATAAAATAAAAGTTTTTAATTTTATATTTATTTTAAATATCCTTACAAGTGGCATTTGTGAAAAATGGTTGTTTATATGATTCCACTGATAGCAATATTTGGAAAAAAAATGGACTTGATTCTTTCGTTTGTGGTAGTGTCATAATTTACCAAATAAGGAAAGATTCTCATTCCCAAGCCTTCAGTTGGATAGAAACTTGGAATCATGCAAGTTGAATAGTATGATGAATGAGAACTTTTAAGCATTGGAAAATTAAGACTTGTTCACATGGATGTGTGAGTCAAGTTAAGGACTAAAGGGATCGAGTACACATTCTTGTGCACTGGTCAAGTCCACCACAAAGCTCGTTAAGACTATTCGTCATGATTTACTAAATTTTAGTAAATATGGTTATACTTACAAGTTTAAGTATAATTCTGAAACATTGGAAAAGTCTCAATGTATGGCAGAACGAATGGGAAGAATCAAATTAGGCAGACAGATAAAAGTTTCTCAAATCTGAAAAGATGGGAGAGTACTTTAGTATCATGTTTTGTGATCATCTTAATGATTAAAGAACCACATCACAATTGGTCTTCTAAGGACATCTTATTGCATTCTTATGACTAAGAAGAGGAGTCATGAATTGTTGAAATGGTTAGATCAGGAAGATGAGTCATACTTCGTTCCAAAACAATTCTTAGAGTCATACTCCAAGATTGTAACTTGAGTGACATATCTTAAAGAAAGGTTTAAAACACTTGTCAAATGTAAGAGTAAAAGTGTCCTACTCTTGTACATTTGAAATTGGTAAGTTGTGATGTTTTGGATAAAACAAAGACCAACTAAGGCCAATTGTGTGAAGTGTTTGTCTTGATAAAGAATCCGTACTATCTCTTGAATATTTGACAAGATAGTCTTATATGTCAAGAGGATAGTGGGAGTCTTAAAGATCCTAAAAAGAATTTCAAGAACTAATCAAGAAAAAAACCTGAGGTTCTTCACTAGCACACGACTTGAGGTTTATAACCTATCGTGTTGACATATTCTGTGCCCATTCCAGTTAAAGTTGGCTTTGCATAGGAGTTCTAAAAGTTCTCAATTGTTTGCTTAACAACTTGGAAGCAATGGCAGGCCCTGTACTGCCAGGTGGCAAGAAGATAAGATTGCATAAGTTCAGTCCATATGAGTTTGGATTTGTCATTATCCTTGTCTTGTGACTATGGTTTTGACGATTCACATGGATAAGAACACATACACCATAAAATCTAAGGGTCATAAGGTTTCTCTCCGTATCATGAAAATGATGGTGAGGAAACACTTCCACCAAGTAGATTTGAAGTAGATGGCAAAAGGTCTAAACAATTGAGACTATGATTACGGCATCCCTTTTCATAGTTCTGAAATTTTTTAGACACACATGCATGCTATCTAAGGAAAGGTGTATGATTTTGATAAAGTTTTATCAAAGCATCTCGTATCAGAAATCTGAACTTTGGTAAGGAAGTCAATAAAGTATTGATTTCTAGAAGTCCAACTGATTTCTAAGTACATGTCAAAGCTAGTGGGAGCATAAGTGTTAATAATCATCATGTTAGTGGGAGCATGATAATTATTGTTAATAATCATCATGTTAGTGGGAGCATGATAATTATTGTTAGTGTTGCAAGTTAGCAATGTTAATTATAGAAAACAAAAGTTTCAATTCTGAGTACAAGTTAGCTAATAATCATCATGTTAGTGGGAGCATGATAATTATTGTTAGTGTTGCAAGTTAGCAATGTTAATTATAGAAAACAAAAGTTTCAATTCGTGAGGCGGCAAGGATTGAAAAAGTTGTTTTGCTATAATTAAGGGAGAGGAAATTATACTTCATTTCAATTCTAAAAGCTTAGATTGAGATTTTAATCGTATTTAATCAAGGATATATATATGAATTTCATGTTGGAATGGCTCAACATAAGGAAATTCTATATATGGGTCCATTATTTGCGTTCTAAAATTCGATTATGATTACGACATCCCTTTTCATAATCTGAATTTTGAGAACTTGGCAAATTGAAATTGAAATATTATAGCAAAAGACTGGTTTAGTCTTTATGTGAGACATCATGAATCGTGTCCCATATGCTTCAGATATAGGATCGATTACATGTGCTATATTCATCCTTTCTAAAATTTTCCAAATGCCTGGGGCATTATGAAGGGAAAAGGTCTAGAATTGGATATGACTAAAATGATTAAGCAATTGTCGAGGACAATCTAAGGTTTACCAAAGATTGGTTGCTCAAGGACAGTTGGAAGTATAATGTTAATTCTGGAAGGACCATATTGACATAATCTATAAGGAGGCAACTCTTGTTCAGAAGTGATAGTCAAAATGGAATATGGAAATGTTTCAAAGTTAGAAATTATTCAATCTGTGTAAGATTAGGAACCTTAATGAAAGAAGGATGTTTCCAAGGAGCTGATCTCCTTTGGAATGCTCTGTAATGATTGTTGTAAAGTCTTTCTGACTTCGTGCATAATCATTAAGAGGATCAATGCATATAAGTTTAGAATCTAACAGATTTCAGTAAATGGCATGAATTTGGAATTCATGCATTTGCAGTAAGGATTTGGGACTGTGAAAAGAGGATCATTGGAGTGATGTTCAATTGATTTATTTTACAAAGTAAAGATCATAGACAAACATAGTATGCATACTTGGTGTATGGCATGACTAGTGTTTAGAAAACATATTGTACATGCTTGGAGCATGGGACAACTATTGTTTTAAATTCAAGTATAAAGTTGATAAAACCGAAACAATGAATAATGAGTAATCAGTATGGTGATAAATAAAAGTGTTTATTTATATTCATAGGGTTTGATACCATATTTGATTCATTTATTCTTGTGTTTCACTTTGCATGTTTTGACTTCCAGAATAACTAAGTCGCTCTTCCTGAATGATTAAGTTATTCAAACCATCCACAGTCGGTCATATTTTGGAAGTAGATATGAATCAAGACTGTCATGGGTTGGTTTGTAGAGGTCCAAGTTGGTGGACAAAGTGGTGCTACAACACTCATGAGTGCTCATAAGTTCTGAGTATTGGATTCAACCCGCGCTCATTTGAATCACTTCATGGATTTTATCACGAGTGATCATGAGACGATAATATCTTATATTCTTCAAACCTAGAGATATGAGTTGTTACTATGAGTTGGTTATACATTGATTGCACGAAAACGCATTTGGTAACTCGATGTTATAAAACGTGCCTTTGTGTATGATTTAACAAGTAGTAGAACAAGCCATATGAGTCAAAGTTTATCCATTCCTTTTACCTTCGGGATAAAAGCGATATATGTGGGCCCCTCGATGATTTAAAGATGATACATATGAGTGCTTGGCCAGGACTGATTTGATTTGTTCAATCAGTCAGTCATCATGAATCGGAAATCGGGAAATAACAAATGGACATAGAGAATGATTGATAATCCATGTCTCAGTCCATATGATATCTAGAATGGAGGAATATATGATCCCTTATCTAATGGACAAGTCATTGACAAAGGTCAGAGTTCATCGACAAGGTCAGAGTTCGACAGAAGCTTTTGAGAGCTACGATTGCTGATCGGTTCCTGAAGTCATACGCAATAATAGTTTTAGACTTATCCAAGTGGGAGACTGTTGGATTAATGTCTAAGTCCCTAACTATAATTGGTAAGACTTGACCCGACCTGGCATGGTCCATTTGGGTTGCATGGCATCATGCATTTGGATAGACTATAATGAGAGAAATAACACTTAAGGTTGGTTAATATATTATAAGTTCTAATATATTAATAAGGTTATTTAATTAGTATTGATCAAGAATTAATTTGGAATTAATTAAGTGATCAAAAGGAGACTAATTAAATATATGGGTTGATTATGTAAATCATTCATTCTTATATATGTGGGCTTGTGATCCAAAATTCCTTATGTTGGACTAAGTCCATGGGGTGACCCATGGATACTCCATGGAGGTTAAAATCCATGGAGCATAAGGAATGGGTAAAGTTATGAGTTACATGGTGTAACCCTAATAGCCACCATATAAAAGAATCCCATGGCTCAAGAAATCATGCACTAATGTGTGAGTGTGAGGGCTAGACGATTTCAAGGAGTGTTCAAGTTTCTCTCAAGTTATTCCAAGTGTATTTGGTGTTGTGTGAACCATTTGAGGTGTCACACTTGGGGCACTAGGCACTCAAGCTTCATGAAGACATTCTACATCAAAGAGGTATGTATTCTATCTTGTTATATTTATTATTTTGTATGCTAGATTAGGATAATACCTTGGATGTTCATAATTGTATGTATAATAGAGAAAACATAGATCCAAGGTATTTAGGGTTGCATGTACACTTAGGAGTGTTAGAATGCTCATAACCCAAGAGCTTGATGTCTTCAAGCTTTAAGAGCTTAGCCCCAATAGTGTGGAAGCCTCAAATGGAATCACAAATCACCAAAACACCTTGGAAAATCTTTAGAGAATATGGATACTTGGCTCACACTATGAAATCGGTTATTGCCCTCTTTAGTGTATCCACACTAGCCACTAGCATAATTTCATGAACCATAAGACCCTTTATATAGTGTGGAGGATTAGGGTTAAACCCTAATACCCATGACCTTTCATTTCCTAGGATCCATGGGTTAAATCTCCATGGACTATCCATGAAGACTTAGCCCAACCTAAATGAACTTGGCCCACTACACATATATATATCTAAGAGTCCATATTTAATTAGTTCCTTTTAATCACTTAATTAATTATAAATTAATTCTTGATCAATACTAATTAAATAATATGATTATATATTAATATATTAGAACTTATAATATATTAATATAAATCATAAATATACTATTCTCAAAAGACTATCCATATAAATTCTGTCGGTGAAGTGCAACCCAAATGGACCATGCCGGGTCGGGTCAAGTACATACCAAATATAGTTATGGACTTAGACATTAATCCAACAGTCTCCCACTTGGATAAGTCTAAAACTATTATTGAGTATGTCTTCAAAAACCAACTGGCAATCGTAGCTCTTAAAGCCGCTGTCGAACTCTGACCTTGTCAATGACTTGTCCATTAGATAAGGGATCATATATTCCTCCATTCTAGACCAGTCTTTTGCTACAATATTTTTATTTGCCATGTTTTCAAAATTTGACTATGAAGAGGGTTGCCGTAATCATAATCGAATTTTGAGAACGCAATATATAGAATTTCCTTAAGTTGAACCAATCCAACATGAAATTCATATATATATTCTTGACTAAAGATGATTAAGGTCTCAATCTAAGCTTTTAGAACTGAAATGAAGTATATCCTCTCCCTTAATTATAGCAAAACAACTTTTTCAATCCCTGCAGCCTCACGAATTGAAACTTTTGTTTTCTATAATTAACATTGCTAACTTGCAACACTAACAATAATTATAATGCTCCCACTAACATGATGATTATTAGCATAACACTTATGCTCCCACTAGCTTTGACATGTACTCAGAAATCAGCTGGACTTCTTGAAATCAATACTTTATTGACTTTCTTACCAAAGTTCAGATTTCTGATACGAGATGCTTTGATAAAACTTTATCAAAATCATACACCTTTCCTTAGATAGCATGCATGTGTGTCTAAACAATTTCAGAACTATGAAAAGGGATGCCGTAATTATAGTCTCAATTGTTTAGACCTTTTGCCATCTGCTTCAAATCTACTTGGTGGAAGTGTTTCCTCACCATCATTTTCATGAATCGGAGAGAAACCTTATGACCCTTAGATTTTATGGTGTATGTGTTCTTATCCATGTGAATCGTCAAAACCATAGTCACAAGACAAGGATAATGACAAATCCAAACTCATATGGACTGAACTTATGCAATCTTAACTTCTTGCCACCTGGCAGTACAGGGCCTGCCATTGCTTCTAAGTTCTTAAGCAAACAATGGAGAACTTTTAGAACTCCTATGCAAAGCCAACTTTAACTGGAATGGGCACAGAATATGTCAACACGATAGGTTATAAACCTCAAATCGTGTGCTAGTGAAGAACCTCAGGTTTTTTTCTTGATTAGTTCTTGAAATTCTTTTTAGGATCTTTAAGACTCCCACTATCCTCTTGACATATAAGACTATCTTGCCAAATATTCAAGAGATAGTGCGGATTCTTTATCAAGACAAACACTTCACACAATTGGCCTTAGTTGGTCTTTGTTTTATCCAAAACATCACAACTTACCAATTTCAAATGTACAAGAGTAGGACACTTTTACTCTTACATTTGACAAGTGTTTTAAACCTTTCTTTAAGATATGTCACTCAAGTTACAATCTTGGAGTATGACTCTAAGAATTGTTTTGGAACGAAGTATGACTCATCTTCCTGATCTAACCATTTCAACAATTCATGACTCCTCTTCTTAGTCATAAGAATACACTAAGATGACCTTTAGAGGACTAATTGTGATATGATTTCTAAATCATTAAGATGATCACAAACATGATACTAAAGTACTCTCCCATCTTTTCAGATTTGAGAAACTTTTATCTTTCTGCCTAATTTGATTCTTCCCATTCGTTCTGCCATACATTGAGACTTTTCCAATGTTTCAGAATTATACTTAAACTTGTAAGTATAACCATATTTACAAAACTTTAGTAAATCAAATAGTCTTAACGAGCTTTGTGGTGGACATGACCAGTGCACAAGAATGTGTACTCGATCCCTTTAGTCCTTCACTTGACTCACACATCCATGTGAACAAGTAATTAGTCTTGATTTTCCAATGCTTGAAAGTTCTCATTCATCATACTATTCAACTTGCATGATTCCAAGTTTCGGTCCAATTGAAACTTGGGTGATGAGGATCCTGATTAGGTAAATTTAGACACTACCACAAATGAAAGAATCAAATTCATTTTCCAATATTGCTGTCAGTGGAATCATATAAGCAACAATTTTCCACAAATGCCATTGTAAGGATACTTCAAATAAATAAAATTAAACAATTTTCTTTTATTTTAAAACTTTGCGGAAAAACTTATCCTTACAATCCACATGGAAAATTGTTGTTATCTATTCCTTAGCAATATATCATAACTTCTTAAGCAACTGCTCAAAATTCTGATGCGATCGAAATCCACCTTCGCGATCAGAATCAACATATACTTCCTTTAAGATTTCTCTCTATTCTTTGATTCTTAAAACATCAACATGTGACCCAGTCACATCATGTAATGAGGATCTCAGAATAGAACTTAACAGAGTTAGATAATGGGCTCTACCTGATGTAGAGTCAAACTTATTGACTTTAACATCCTTAGGTAAATTTGGCAGCTTTGCAATCAACGCCCCTTCCTTTGGCAAAATAAACATATGGATCCTTTGGTAATGGGACTATCTCAGACTTAGCCTTTCTCTTTACCATTTGGTCAACCGGGTTGACTATGGCCAATCCCTTTCCATTGGGAAGAGAATGCTTTTTCTGGATTTCCAGTGTCACCATTGTCACTGTCCATAAAGTTTTTGGGAAGTTGATCTTCTAATCAAATTTGCTTTACTATCGTTCCAAATCATTGTTGATTCAGCAGCACCAAACAAATAGATATGATCATTAAGGTTCATGTCATAGTCTGTTTCATAGTAGTCCCAAAGGAACTCACTATGTGACTTAGAAAGTGATTGAACATCCAACTTTCTCAAGACTTTGACACCCAACTCTCCCGACTTGTCAATATGTGACTTCATCTCCAAGATGTGATCACACATAGACCTTGCTTGCCATTAGGGCTTGAGTGACCTTGAACTTGTGGGTTAGGGAGAATAATTGGAGGAGGTGGAGGAAGAGAAGTATGACTTCCATGAGCCAAACTCGGGAAGTCATATTCATTAGGAAAGCTTGGTTTGGGAAGATCATTGTTGTCTAAACCAGACATCAACAATGGGAGAAATTCACGTAAAGTTGATTTAAGTCCTTAATATAACACCCAATATGATATATTAAGGCTAGGACCCAACAAACTATTTTATAACTTGGAAGAGGGATGCCGTAATCCAAGCTATAAAATATTTGAAGATAGGTGAATGACGATTCACCAATATCCACCAAGATAAACGAAATGTATTATTAGGTTTTAATTGGTTTTGAAACTCCTAGATTCTTTTGAGATTCATTGAACTTTTCAATGGCATGTTTCAATCTCGAGTGTGCCCTTCTGGTTTTGTGACTGGGATGCTGAGGATCACAAAACAAGGTGTGAAGTAACCATGCAAATATACTTGGTACCCTTAATATTTACCCCTCAATCGATGTGCCGGTTAACCACACACGCTCCAACGATACTATGATAAACATTAAGTTACCCTTTGCCTACCTTGTTAAGTCCAGGTTAGTGTGCCGGTTAACCACACACGCTCCACTAACAGCTTAAACAAAGTGCAAAGTGTAATTTCATGGAATAGCACCTTATTAACATTTTCCTAAGTAACTAAGATTGGGAATTTATAAATGTTTAGTTACTTAGTATTTGTCATTAATACTTTTAATGAAGGGAGAATTATATTCCTTGTCCTACCCGTTCGGCTAACGACCCTCCACCGGTCAAGGAAGCGGTGGGTGAGAGTGGACACCCATTAAACTGCCATTTTATAGGCAGTAACCTTATATCCCCCTTATAGACCGGCTTCGTGAATGAGGCCTACTAATGGTAAGACGACTTGCTCTTATACATATATATAAATATTATTAACTTATAATATTATAAAGTATAAGGGTTGAATTTTAACTTTTAAAATTCTAAGGGCTTAACTTTGAATTAAAGTATTCATTGGAAAACTTTACAAATTCCAAAACTTGAGGGCAAGTTTTTGAAACTATTAAAAAATTTCCATTTCATAACTTATGAGTTTAATGGTTCATTAAAATGAAGACTCTTCATTTTTTATGTAACCTCTTATTCTTTAATAACACTTTTAAAGAAGTGACTCTTAAACATCCATAACTTGAGGACAAGTTATGGAGTCATAATACTATTTAATGAAAAAGACTCTTCATTTTTTTTTATGTAACCTATGACACTTTTATGAGTTTTAAGATTCATAAATATGACCTTTTATGTAACTTGAGGACAAGTTACAAAAACACATTTTATGAACTACCTCTAGATTAATTAGGATTGAAAACAAGTAAAACACAAATTTTTTTTCATTAATCTAAACTAACTCATAAATCAAGGAAACAGAAAAAAAAAACTTTTGGATTCCATAACTTATGGAGTTTAATGTTTTGTTTTATGATGAAACTTTTCATGTTCCATAACTTAAGAACAAGTTATGGAATTCTTTAAAACATTAAGAACAAGTTTTGTAACTCCATAAAAATTTTGAATCAATTTTTTTAAACCTTTTCATATCCATAACTTATGGAGGTTTCAAAAAACTCTTTAGATCAAACTTTTAAAACTAATAAAATAATTATATCATTTTATCTTTTACTAAATTTGACCTAATTCAACTCATATAGCAAATTATTCAAATTTTACAAATAATTAGTTTTTCACAAAAACAAGTAATTATCTTAAAATTTGACAAACTTCATGTTTTTTTTCTTTTTTTTTTCAACTTTAAAAATCAAACATTTGCATGAATATAACAGAAAACAACCTGGCTCTGATACCACTGTTGGGTCTTGAGCATTCTAACACTCCTATGGTGTACATGCAACCCTATAAACCTTGGATCTATGTTTTCTCTATTATACATGCAAATATTAACTATTCCAAGGTTTCATCCTAACTAGCATATTATGAAGCACCTATACTACAAAGTTCTAGTTAGATGACATACCTTTTGATGTAGCTTGATGTCTTCAAGCTTTAAGAGCTTAGCCCCAATAGTGTGGAAGCCTCAAATGGAATCACAAATCACCAAAACACCTTGGAAAACCTTTAGAGAATATGGATACTTGGCTCACACTATGAAATCGATTATTGCCCTCTTTAGTGTATCCACACTAGCCACTAGCATAATTTCATGAACCATAAGACCCTTTATATAGTGTGGAGGATTAGGGTTAAACCCTAATACCCATGACCTTTCATTGCCTAGGATCCATGGGTTAAAGCTCCATGGACTATCCATGAAGACTTAGCCAACCTAAATGAACTTGGCCCACTACACATATATATATCTAAGAGTCCATATTTAATTAGGTCCTTTTGATCACTTAATTAATTATAAATTAATTCTTGATCAATACTAATTAAATAATATGATTATATATTAATATATAAGAACTTATAATATATTAATATAAATCATAAATATACTATTCTCAAAAGACTATCCATATAAATTGTGTCGGTGAAGTGCAACCCAAATGGACCATGCCGGGTCGGGTCAAGTACATACCAAATATAGTTATGAACTTAGACATTAATCCAACAGAGAGAAGTTTTGCGAGGCACAAATTTAAACACTTACTCAAAAAAAAAACCTCAAGCACTCAATGAAATATTCACAGTAGATATGGCTTATGGAAAAACTGAAAGCACCAAAGACATATACATAGGATGCACCCTAACCCTAAACAATCACTCATTCCAAATCGACCTAATGCATGTTACAATAGGAAGCTTTGATGTGATCATTGGCATGGATTGGTTAAGCTCTTACCATGCTGATATCATGTATTACGAAAGGGCCGTTCGACTTAACTTACCAAATAATGAAACCCTTGTCATCTATGGTGACAAACCTGACATAAACCTCTGAATCGTCTCTTGCATCAAGGATCAAAAGTACCTGCACAAGAAGTACCACACATTCCTAGCCCACATTGTTGATGAGAAGAGAGGAGTGAAGGACATCAAGGATATTCCAGAAGTATGCAATTTTCGCGTTCCCAGAAGACCTTCCGGGAGTACCACCCGTGCAACAAGTCGAGTTTAGAATCGACTTGATTTCTGGAGCCACCCCCATAGCCAAATCACCATATCATTTAGCCCTGACATAAATGCAAGAATTATCCAGTCAACTGAACGAACTGCTAAGTAAAGGATTCATCAGACCAAGCTTCTCACCTTGGGGAGCACCAGTCCTATTCTTAAAGAAGAAAGACGGATCATTCCGTATGTCCATTGACTATCGGGAGCTGAACAAACTCACCATCAAGAACCGATATCCGCTACCCCGAATTGACGATCTGTTCGACCAACTTCAAGGATCGAGCTACTTCTCGAAAATCGATCTAAGGTAGGGGTACCATCAGCTCAGAGTCCAGGAGGAAGATATTCCTAAGACGACATTTAGGACTCGTTACGGCCACTACGAGTTCGTTGTGATGCCATTTGGACTGACTAATGCACCCGAGGTGTTCATGGATCAAATGAACTGCGTATGCCGACCTTACCTAGATAAATTTGTGATAGTGTTCATCGGTGACATACTAATCTATTCACGAAGTAAGGAAGAGCATAGTCAACATTTGGGACAAGTCTTGGAGACGCTAAGGGCGAAGAAACTATATGCAAAGTTTTCAAAATGTGAATTTTGGATTCGAAAGGTGGACTTCTTGGGACATGTGGTTTGCAAGGAAGGGATACATGTGGATCCCCCCAAAATCAAGGCAACTGAAAATTGGGAAGCACCGAGGATACCGACAGAAAATTGGGAAGCACCGAGGACTTTTTGGGCCTTGCTGGCTACTACCGAAGGTTCATACATAACTTTTCCAACATCGCAAAGCCACTTACTGCAATAACCCAGAAAGGAGTGACCTTCAACTGAGGGAATAAACAAGAAACCGCCTTCTAGACGCTAAAGAAAGCTTTATGCAGTGCTCCGATCTTGTCCCTTATAGAAGGAACGAAAGACTTTGTGGTCTACTGTGATGCGTCCAAGCAGGGTCTAGGTTACATACTCATGCAACGGGGAAAGGTCATTGCCTACGCCTCAAGACAACTTAAGACTCACGAGGTCAACTACACCACACATGACCTTGAATTAGGGGCAGTAGTGTTTGCCTTAAAGATATTGAGACACTACCTTTATGGTACAAAGTATATGATCTTCACTGACCATATGAGTCTCCAACACATCCTCCATAAAAAAGAGCTCAATATGAGGCAACGACGATGGGTAGAGTTACTAAATGATTACGAATGCGAAATTCGTTATCATCCGGGCAAGGCCAACGTGGTAGCAGATGCCCTAAGTCGAAAGGAGTACTCGGGCCACCGAGTAAAATCATTGACAATGACTATCCATTCACATTTGTCCACTCGGATCAAGGAGGCGCAACTTGAAGCATTGAAATCTAAGAATGTCGCAAGTGAAGCCTTGCGAGGAATAGATAAAAACCTTGAGGTCAAGGGTAACGAAGCTCGTTATCTCATAAATCAAATCTGGACACCGAGATTTGGCGGGTACAAATACATGATCATGAACGAAGCTCACAAGACCAAGTACCCCGTTCATCCCTGGTCATACAAGATGTATCTAGACCTCAAGAAACTATATTGGTGGCCAAACATGAAGGCGGAAATCACTACTTATGTAGGCAAGTGTTTGACCTGTGCCAAGGTGAAAGTAGAGTACCAAAAGCCCTCGGGTTTACTACAACAACCGGATGTACCCGAGTTGAAGTGGGAGCGGATAACCATGGACTTCATAACTAAATTGCCCAAGACAACTGGTGGACTTGACACCATATGGGTAATTGTCGATAGGTTAACCAAATCCGTGCACTTCCTACCAATAAAGGAGACAGATAAAATGGAGAAACTAACAAGGACATACATAAAGGAGATTGTACGATTACATGGTGTGCCAATACCATTCTTTGATAGAGATAGTAGGTTTACCTCACGGTTTTGGCAATCACTACAAAAGTCCTTGGGAACCAGGCTGGACATAAGTACAGCCTATCACCCACAAACCGACAGGAAAAGCAAGAAAACTATTCAAACACTGAAAGACATGCTGAGAGCTTGTGTGATAGCCTTCGGTAAAGCTTGGGATACCCACTTACCGCTCATCGAATTCTCATACAATAACAACTATCACACTAGCATTAAAGTTGCTCCATTTGAAGCCCTCTATGGGCGCAAGTGCAGATCACCTCTGTGCTAGGCTGAGGTGGGTGACATTCAGCTAGCTAGAGGACAAGTGCCTAACAGCACTCTTATGGACCCTGAGATCATACGAGAAATGACAGAGAAGATCGTTCAGATCCGTGAACGACTAAAAGCATCTCGGGACCGACAAAAGAGTTATGCGGATAAAAGACACAAACCCTTGGAATTCCAGGTTGGTGACCGCGTATTGTTGAAGGTCTCACCCTGGAAGGGAATGATACATTTTGGAAAACATGGGAAACTAGATCCAAGGTATATAGGTCCATTCGAGATCCTTGCCAGGATTAGCGCGGTAGCTTACAAACTTCGGCTACCGCAAGAACATAACAACGTGTACCCCATTTTTCATGTGTCCAACTTGAAGAAGTGATTGTCTGATGAGACTCTCGTCATTCCACTTGACGAAATCGAAGTAAACGAGAGTCTCCACTTCGTCAAGGAACTTGTGGAAATTACGGACAGGGAAGTCAAAAGAACGAAGCAAAACCGCATACCAATAGTAAAGGTCTGTTGGAACGCCAAGCAAGGACCTGAATTTACATGGGAACATGAGCAACAAATGAAACAGAAATACCTACATCTTTTCCCTAGCTCTTGAGAACCCACTTGTAGTGCTAATTTCCAGGACGAAATTCCTTCTAACCGGGGGATAATGTGACAACCGTCAATTTTGGTCAAACAAAGTCAACCAGGTCAACTCAACTCGTATTAGAATTTTAGGAGAAATGTGATATTCCCTAATGTTTATAATGTACTATTGGCAAGTTATAATACAAAGTACCTCTCTTGATACCAATTATTGAATATAAACCCTAACTAGGGTTAGTAACGTAAAAATTCGATAATTCAATTATATATTATTTAGGTATATAAAATATTCATCACACAATGTAGTTGAGTTTATAAACTTTATACTACATGACAAAATTCATGACAAAGGTTACATATTCAGATTTTTGGTGAATTCGTCACCAAATGCGACAAATTCTTTACCCGACTTAAACACTCAAACTTTAACGAAAAGAATTAGGAATCATCCTAACTTTCGTGTAATGTGTTATTATTTTTTATGATAATGATTTTTATAATAATTTGAATTTATATGATTCAAATTAAGTAATTATACATCATTTTTACCACACTTTTTATAAAAATCACCAACTTTAATAAAAATTACCCATTTTTTTATAAGAGTAAACTAAGAAGACCACCTTTGTCTTATATGATTATTACACCTTTATTAAAGTATTATTGTTTAATTAAGTGAGACAAGCTTGAATATTAAATTCAAGGAAACCACTCCATGTCCCCTATACCCACCCCATCCCCCTCACCCTCCCTCCATTTTCTCTTTAATTCGGCCGACCCCCCCATCCCATTTTATTAATATTTGTTCATCTCCTTCCTCAAGAACAAGTTTTCTCTCTCAAGGCTAATTTTCATAAGTTGGTTCTTCATCTTTTGGTAATTTTATCCTTACAAATCTAGTCATTTTATACATATATAC